>NW_010552343.1:23619-80541 GCF_000687285.1 Phaethon lepturus | reverse complement strand
CATGCCTGCTCTATGCCACATCCGTTACCCCTTTAACTGTGACAGTAAATCAGATCCTTGAAATCATCTGGATTCCTACAAACAATCTGGATTAAAGGTAATTCTCCTTTCCAAAAAAGGGTGAGGAACTAAGACAGAAGAAACTAGCTTGACTGTTGAAGCAAGCACGTGTCATTATATCCAAAGCTGTGAATCGAAGCTGACACAGATAAGTGGCATAACTTCTAGTGTTAATAATTTTTCCCACAGTATAAATGTGATCTTTTTATGCTTACTAAATCTGTTAGGAAAGTTTTAATGTGAACAGAAAAAAGCTACCTCCCGTTGAAGTACAAGTGCCTGAATAGAAGTGTTCTAATTGTATAATCACATCACTATAATTGGTAATATATTGCTGCTCAGATAACACCTTTGCTCATTTTCAACTTTCAGAATTCATTTGCACAGATAAGGCAATCTGGGTAGCTGCAATCACATATGTAGACATTAGTGCTTTGTGTATAATGAAATTAAAAATTAAAAATGGTAGCCTACATTTTCTCATTAGGGTAGAGAGACAGTTTACTGAGTAAAATATCTCTTTTACATGTGTAACTGCTGAGCTTAAGTCTTTACACATGAAGGAATGGCAGCTTCTAGATTCACAATGTTAGGAATGGCGTTCAGTGTTAATTAGGAAGAGAAGCATAGGGAAACTGAAATATTTGTGATGGGAAGAGACATAGGGTAATAAAGCAAAAGAAAAGAGTTGTTTCAATGGGGAAGGCTGGATTTAATCACGAAGTGAAGCAACAAAGGCTTTTGTACTTCTGACACTTTCCTCTGAGGCAACTCAACAGGGAAAAAACAAAACTTCTAACTCTTATTTGTTATATGCTTTTAGCAGTGTGGAGCATATAGTGAGAAGCCTTCAGCTACCTATAAAAATGTGAGGACAACATTTAAGACTTCATCATTTAATGTGGTACATACTTCTACTATTATACAAAATACTGTACAATATTTTGTGTATTTCTAATGCTGCCTTAGAAAGGAATGCAAAGTAATTGTCTGGTTTAAGTGGGGGTGGCATTAGATAAAACTGTCCCCTCCCATCTATCTCTCCCTTCCTCCTTATTCCCATTCTCCCAATTACTACAGAAAAACTGCTAAAACAAAATTTTAGATGATGCTGTGCAACCGTGTTTCCTTTCAATGTCTAACTCCGCTCATCTGCACAGTCAAAGCTTCACAGTTGCATTAAACATGGTGAGATCTATTCATGACGATCATAATACAAATTACAATCTGCTGATTTTATTGTTAAAAATAAATTTAACGACAAACCCGGATACAATCAAGTGCATGTGAGCTGAGGAGCCCATCCTTAGTTTGTCTATCTGCAAAAACACAGCTCATTAGCAAGAGGGCAAAAATCCAAAATCATAGCAATAAATAGCAAATTTGTTGCAATCTGTTTCTGTGTTACTACTATGGCTGCAGCCAAGTGATAGACAACGGGAGGTAAACATGTTTCTTTCCTTTGGGAGAAGGGAAAAAACCGAAAGAAATAAAAAAAAAAAAAGAGAAGCTTCAGGTAATCATTCCTGTCCTATCGGGTGACTTGCTCACTTAGCAATTAAGAAAAGAATCCCATCCAGTAACAACTAACTTTGAAAAATTATAGCATATTTGAGATAGCCTAGTGTTCATAAAAAGGAGTGGCCAACAAACCTTAGCCAAATTCCACTGCATCCATGAAATACTGTGCTCTTTTGTCACAATAAAATAAATCTGGTTTGAGGTCTCATTTATTGCGTTGTAATTCAATAGCCTCCGATTATACTGGTGTAAGTGAGACCAGAACCAGGCTAACTTTATTATTATGGACTTGATGGAGAAATCACAGGCTGAAGTTTCATGGTCTATGCTCTATGGGCATGACATCAACTGTATTATATTAATTATGCCACAAAAACTATTACATACCTTTTTTCCTCATTCAAAAACCCCAAACCTCTTTCACATTTACCCCTTCAGAAAAATCTGTAGTCCAACACCACATTTTACCTGAAAGAATGAATTCAGTGTTGGATCTTGACATTTTCTTACATCTCTGAACTGCAGTCTCACAAAGCTATAAGATTTTCAGATCTTTCAGACTGAACCACAAAGTCCCAGTACAGCTAGGAATCAGAGTGCCTTTAAATATTATTAGATCCTAATGGATTGATAAAAGCAGATGACTGAGCAAGTAGAATCCAGAGCTGGGCCATGAAGTAATTTTTGCCAGGATACAGAATTGCATTATGCAGCAGTCCTTTTGTGAAAACCATCAACTAATTTTCATAAGCGAAGCATCATATGGAGATTTTTGCACTCATGCCCATGTATAAAGCTGGAATCGGTCCCATGCATGTGGTAGTCTGCCAACTTCAGTAAGACATGGGTGCCAGTTAAAGACAGATTTGATATAGCTTGTACAATGTAGAAAAATTTCAGTTCCATGCCAAGAGGATCATCATAATGTTAATCATTGTCAAATGATAAGAATACATTTTAGTGTGAGAAATCACATCTGTTGTCACTTTACATTGCCGTTACAGAGCTTTACACAATATCTGTCTGAGTCTATTTCAATGCGGAGTCACCGTATGTAAAGCTGCAATACAGTTTTTCATTACTGGGAATGAAAAGAATATAGTTAGTCTCCAAAACTTCTACAAATTCTACCTTTTCCTTGAGATTCTTCCCCTTGAAATCTTCCTCTCCTGAAACTGATGTCTTAAAGTTTAAAGTTTCACTCTATTCCCTTGCTCATTCACACTAAGCATGTATTTGAGATGACATTTAACATATAAAGGTTGAAAAGTATTTAAAAATCAAGTTCTATTAATAACCATGTTTCCCCAAATACTAATATGATTCAAGAACTCTGAAACTTCTGAGTCCTCCTCTCCCAAACCAATGAGATGATTTTAGCATTCAACTGATGATGAAAATGTTCTGAACTTTCAAACTAAAGGGTCTTGAGTAAAACTCGTAGGAAGTTATATACTTTCATTAACTCATTATCCACTCTTCACACTTTGCTTTCATCTTACATGTGAACACAAGAACATTTTTAAACTACACACAACAGTGTTCTGCATACAGCCCTTTGTCACAAAGAAAAGATCAGCATAGTGCTACAAGGCTAAATATGACCTCATGCTAAGACAAGGTGTTCATAGAATCATTAAATAGTTTGGGTTGGAAGGGACCTTTAAAGGCCATCTAGTCCAACCTCCTGTGCAATGAGCAGGGACATCTTTAACTAGATGGCTCAGATTCCCATCCAACCTGACCTTGAATGTTTCCAGGGATGGAGCATCTATCACCTCTCTCATGTATCCAGAATCTGGTCAAAGCCGAGTGTAAGTCAAGGGAGAAGTAGGTGACAGAGATGGTTGCATATGGCTTATGCCCACATGAGCCACCAAATTTTTCCAAGAAGTGACAATATTAGCATATTATGGCATGATTGTTAGTGTTCAATTTAATTAGACTGTAGCAGAGCTGGCATGCGATGTTAATAGATATTCAAGATTCTAATGAAAAAGCAGAAATACAATTAGAGGACCAAATCAAAGCTAGGATTTTCTATAAGAATTCTAATACCATGTTTATTTTAAACATCAGGACATGCATTGTCAGAGTTGTATTAAATCTATCACGATTTAGTCTTCTAAAAGGCTCGAAGTGTTTGAACACAAACTTTGGTTTAGGCTTAACAGTGATAGGAGCAAGTCAGAAAGTTTGGATTGAGCTATAAACTCTCATAATCTTCTGGGATGCTCATATCCTGTGTTTACCTCATATCCAGCTCTAAAACAGACTTGCAGCTGTTGTACATTCACTTTTAAACCTTTTTGTCCTTATCTGCTACGTAAGCAAACCATTTTTCTCTTAGCTAATGTTCCGTTTCAAACATGGTTCGTATGCTGTGTGATCTACAACAGGGGTAAATGTGCATGTTCTTGGAATACTGAAGAATAAAACAATACATTACTGGTGAAGGAAAGGGGAAAGTTTTGATGTATTGATGTATTAAACCAGAATTAGGAATCTTAAGGCCTAGGCCATAAGTGTTCATGAGCTACCCGTTTGGCATTCTTGGAAATTCAATTTCTGTTTCATGGGACAGAAATAAATTACCAATCTTTCATTTCTCATCAAAAAGATCATCTGACATAACCCACTTAACAGCAGAAAGCTACTAAGTATGCATCATACTTTTTTTAATTACAAGCCAGGAAACAGGTTCATTATATAGGTTCAGAAATGTGTTGAACCAAAATGTTTTAACACTTTCATGCCTAGTTACTTCGACACGTTATATATTTAAACATTTCTGGAACAGTGGTGATGATTTAGCAATCAAAGAGGAGAGGAAATCCCTTTTTGATGTGTAGCTCACACAAGGCAGACAATGGCTAACCAAACTACTCAATAGATCAACTAAACATGGAATTAAATATTTCTCTCTTTGAAGCAAAGCTTCCTCACAGTTATCACTAAACTATTTACACATGTATGTTGTTAACATTATTCATTTTGACAAGTCTCTGACAAATATTTTTTTAGTATTTTTAGAGAAACAAGCAATATTAAATCAATCTGCTTAGAAAGGAACTTCCAAGTCAAAAGACCCAAATAAGACAAAGGTTTTATGTGTGGCAAGTTAAGAACATAATACTTCTGAAAATTTTTATATAAACCAGAAACTATCTAGTAGGGATGGACTTATTTTGAAGAGTATAATTTTTTTTCTCTCCTTTTACATACACTCTTGCCACTCTGAGTAATACTTCCTATCATCTAACGATTGCAGTTTTCCTTTCAGAGGTAAGTGTACTATTTCACCCAATAAATCAAAACAGTTACATGGTTTTGGGGCGTCTTCATGGTGAGAATAGGAAGGAAGGGCTCAACACTTTCCAGCACAATATAGTAATGCGTCACTGTTAAAAGCATCAAATACATGCACTACATGGAGAGACTGAGACATAATTTTTTTCTCATTATTAACCTGGGCTTGTACCCAAGCTACGCTTCACAGAAAAAGAGAAAAAGAAAAAATGAAAACAAACAAAACCCCCAACATAAAACACACTTAAAGAACTGTAAAGTGTTTTTTACACTTTGTAAAAAAAGTCTGTAAAGGTTTTGGGGCGTCTTCATGGTGAGAATAGGAAGGAAGGGCTCAACACTTTCCAGCACAATATAGTAATGCGTCACTGTTAAAAGCATCAAATACATGCACTACATGGAGAGACTGAGACATAATTTTTTTCTCATTATTAACCTGGGCTTGTACCCAAGCTACGCTTCACAGAAAAAGAGAAAAAGAAAAAATGAAAACAAACAAAACCCCCAACATATTTGTCTGTAAAACACACTTAAAGAACTGTAAGTACACACACACAAAACAGTTACAGGTAAGTTAATTTGAAGTTCTGATTTTTGTTCCAGTTATTTATAATTAAGACCAATAATGTCTGTTCAAGAGAGATACAACATTAAAATGGGGTTTCCTTCTCACAACAGTATATGGCAGAGAAAAGGCTATTATATCTCCATCGTACTGCCATTGAATGTTACAGGATTATCCCATAAACCTGGTTTGTAAACTTTAACTGACATTATGGCTGCTGAAGGCATCTTAATAGCCACTCAAACATACATTCCAAATTACCAAAGAATGAATATATGATCAGAGAAAACCTTCTGTCATACTTCAGCAGTTTTCTGTGAAAGAGAAATATCTAATTTCCAATTACCACAAAATCCAAGGTCTTTCTAGGTAAGTTGAAAAGAATTAAATCAGAGTTGGTCAGTAATTTTCTAATTGAACTTTTTCTCTGATGGCAAATTTCAGATTTTGTGCAAAGCTTACTTTGCTCATAAAATTATATCTTCTCTTAGAGATTTCCTGACTATAGGTAACTATTCCACTGGGTTGCTCAGAGCCATGCTGCTGGGTCATCTTTGGCAGCACAGGGACTAGAACCACTGGTTTTCAAATAACTAGTATACTGCCATCTCAGTTTATGGTCTTGGAAGTAGAAAAAGTCAGAAAGAGATGTTGATTCATATTTTTTAAAGACATTTCAGAATACTCATTCTTCTGAGGTTTTAATTTTGGTGGCCTTTATCAAGGTTTTCTAACGTATTTAATTTTCTTCAGAGCAAGAATTCTGCATTCCACCCTATCCTAATGGAAATCAATGGTAATAATGTAATGTTTTTGCAGTGCACTCGCCTGTGCATCAGAAAATAACACACTGATGATAAAAAGGAACTGTCAAAAGGGACAACCATTTGCAGCTTCAACTGACCCTGCCTGGCATCTCTGCCAAACAGGTGTCTCAGTTATGTTAACTGAATGTATTTGGGATTAGGAAATAGAGTGATATTAACAAAAATCTTCAGTTTAGAGGAGAAAATTTCAAACCCTCATCAAACCTTTAATAAAAAGGGAAAAAGAAAGCTACTGAATACAATTAAGTGTGTCAGGGGTATTAAAAAAAAGAAACTATTCAAAACAAATAGTAAATTAAAATACAAAACACATAACTGCAGGTAAGCATGATGTTAGGCGTTGATTCTTCAATAAATTCTGCAGACAACACAGCAGAATAAAACCAACATCAGTGTTTCATTTCAATTTTCCCAGGCACAGAAACAATTCTGTGTTGTAGATGAACAAAAGAAAGTAGTAAATACTACCCAGTAGTCTGTTCCTTAGTGTCTTTCTGGCATAAATTAGACTAACAGTGAACCATTCAAACCTAACTGCCTCCAAACACTATTTATCAGAGAAACTCACAACAATTAAACGTCTGCATAATATTTATGGAGGCTACTTGTTTTCCTGGGGGCGCCAATAGTCTGGAGAAGGGTTGGGTCAAATTGCAGCCAATGTCAAACAATAGATAATGGAGCGTAAGCATGCGCATAGACAAACATCTTGCTTTAGATCGCTCCCTGTTAAATAACACTGCATCAAATAATATCTGCATTATGCTCGGAAGGTTGCACTGCTGCAATTCAACAGTCTCTAAAGCTGAAAATCTTACTTAAATAAATAGCAACCAAACTAGGCAAAAATGCTGAATGACTATGATTACAAACATTTAGTTATGCCACCATGAAGCAGCCATGAGATCAGTGAGGAAGACTTGAGAAAGAGCACGTTCCTTTTTTTTGTTTCTTTGTTTTAAACTTTGTAGGGATATTTGTAGAACTACTAGTTCTAGAAAAAGTGAAAGTAAAGCTTCAGTGTATGCCTTTCATTTTTCTGTTCTCCAGCAGATGATACCTCAAGGTGTACTGGCTTCTCTTGAAGGTCTAAAATCAGATGTACTTGCCTAAATTGCCAAACAGAGAAGTTGCTTAGGAATACTTTTTTTTTTTTCCTGTCATTTCATGACACTGACTCAGATGAGCATTACGTCTCTTACTCATCCCAAAGAACCCATATTAAACCTCATGACTGTCCAGCTTCATTGTACAGACTATAAACAAAGAGCTTTATACAGCAAGGGCAAACAATAGGCTTAGGGGGGGGTTAGATTACAGTCCTGTAACTGCTAGTTATAGATTACCTATTAGGTACTTAACTGATTCAGTTGAAGTGCAAATATGGGATTACAATTCTCTTGAATTAGCCAAAGTACACAACACAAACTTTCAGGCCAGCTTTCAGCTGGCTACAGGAGCACAGATGTTATCTGATACATCATCATAAAGCTGGAGTGACAGGGACAGTACTCGATCTTCATAAAAATCTGCTAGTTCAAAGTTAACCTTTTAAGAATACTGGAACAAAATTGAATCCTCAGGACAATTTCATACTGGTTCAACACATTCTGTCATGTTTTGATCTAATACTACGTACCCTAGAGTAGGATTTATGGTATCACAGAATCAAGGACTTAAAACATGAGCGATTTAAGACTATGATCGTTTTGTTGGAGCGCTGCTCAAGCAGGACCGCCTCCCCTAACGTCAGATATTCCAACCCTCAGACAACTTCCTCCATTGTAAGCATGCAACTAGGTATGGAAACACAGGTGGAGTCCAACCTAGGAATTGATTATAAAGTTTAAATTTATAGTAGGAGTAAAAAAAAGGTATTGTGGGTTATTTTTAATACAGAAGAATTCCCTGCATAGCATCAAAACCAGTCATACTAGAACAGCTAAGAAAGACGGCATGGAGGCAGCAATGAGAGTTGGGAGGCAAGAATTAATCATTCTTGGGGAGACAACTTCCCCCATGACGGCTGCTGAAAAAAAGATCATCTTTTAGGGACCATGTAGCTGACTGACTCCCTCAGCTCACAGAAGACCAGTTTGGAAATCACTTTTCTATCAGAATCCACAGGAATAAACACAACAACTCACATTAAGAGTATTTGACTTACACTTAAGAAATTACATATGCTAGCAAACAGTCAGAATTACCCAAACTTTCAGGAGTAAGTCGCATACTCCTTCAAGACCACTATTCCTTGCATATATATATTCAGAGAATGTATGTCTATGGTCTCAGCCACAGACTACTCTGCAGACAGCTGCAGCCTTGTAACAGACCTTGAATGCCTTTAGTAGTTCTTCACAAGTAAGTCTAAGCAGTTTTCTAAAAGAAAAGAGGCTGGGGAGAAGTCTGGCTTGTTCAGTCTGCAACACTGCCTGACTAATTGCAAAGGTTTATGGACTGTGAAAACTGAGTCACTTCATTGTCAGCTGTAACTTTAAAACTGATGTACTCAATTTCTGTTCAGCTTTCCTTAACCACAGCAGAGTGCAATTTTCTCTCTTATTTTAGTCACAACTACTCAATTTTCTCTATCTCCTTAGTAAAATTAAAGGATTGACTTAATATTAAGTTCTGACTGCCACTATACCTCGTCTCTATGAGGCCTTACTTTAGAAGTTCCATAAATTGCATTGGTGACCTCAAGTACTTCATGAAATTGTATGGGAAGGCAGTAAAGGAAAAACAGAAAACTTCCCAGACGTCTGCTGTCATCAGAGAAGTAGTAAAGTACTTCATCACTCTGCAGTTTGTGGGTCAAGCTTAGCCCATTTGGTCCTTGGTTGGTCGGTTGGTTGATTTTGCTTCCTTTTGGGGGCTTTTGATGTTTTGCTTATTTGTTTAACAAAAAGAAAACCTGCATGTTAGGTATCACAATACAGTAGGGCAGGAGGACTTGCTACCATACAGTAGGTCTTAAACCTTTTTTTGCAGTCTTTGTTTTCTAAAGACTCCAGTAAGTGGCGGCAAAAATAATTGCAACTATTTTGCTGTAGCCCTCCTCCAGAGATGATATCAGGAGTAAACCAGATCAGATGGCAAAGGCAAACAAAACGGAACAGTGCTAAATGCTTAGTTCACTCCTAAATGATTATTTTGACATCTTACAGGAAAACTTCTGTCAGACACAATTTTGATAAACCTGAGGTTATGTTTCTCTTTCAGATGTATGAAGTCAATGCCTATTATAACTTCCACTGGTAACTATGTAATTTCAGTATTTAGGGATTTTTTTTTTCCAATTCTATATAATTAGCAAGACAAAAGGCTTTTTTTGCCTATCCAGATATTTTGACTTCATTCTGTTGTGGAGGTGGAGCAGAACCTGGGAGTTGCATGTGGGAGGGCAGAATGAACTCCGAGGTTTTGACCAATAGCTCTGAGAAACTGCTAGCCATTTTGTGGCAGGTTTCAATGTGTACCAGCTAAATTGGAGAATAAGGTTTTTGAAAGAAACCTTTATAATAATTGGTCGGTCTGCAGGGCAAACAAGGGCCCCTGCACAAGTAGCTGGCAGGAGTTCAAAATAGGAAGAAAGTAATTGCTTGTGTAGTGGATTATATGCAATCTCTTTCTAGGCAGAGATCTGATTTGAACATTTATAAGCTAAATAGTCACAGAAAGCATCTTTTAGGAAATCTTAGAAGTGTTTGATGTAGCATAAGTAGAGTCAGAAGTCTTTGCTAAACAAAAATAGAGTACAAAAATTTGAGACTTCATTTAATTGCAGTTTAGCAGTCAGCTTCATGAAATGTTATCTTTAATTACTTCTGCAGTGTTCTTAGGTAAAATACTTTAATTGGAAGCACATGAGGAGCATATGTACATGTACATTTAAAGGTCTAGAAATGGAGGATTTCAATATTATATTATATTATTTAGGAACTGTGGGAACTGTAAAGACACACTGCTGCTGTTCTTAGTCATATCATAGGCAAATGATGGTTTGTGCACCACTCCTTCAATCAGCAATCATTTCTAGTAGAGCTTTCTATAAGCACAGCAATTCACCTACCTACAGTAAATTGGAGCACTAGCATTTACTCTATTCCATCAAAAGCACTGATTTGTGCCAGAAATTGCAGCAAAAAATTAGTATGAACCAAAAAATTAATTCTGTGCCTCCTGTACATGATAATAATGTAAATGCCTTTCTAACAGCAAAATAATATCATTATTCTAATATGACTGCATAAGTGTTTTCTAGCTAATGCTAAAATATCTATAGTTATTGAAAATTCTAACATTTCTCATACAATAAATGCAGATAGATACCTATTTTTAGGTTACAAAGTTATCATTATAAATAGTTTACCTCAACTACTCAGGCACAGAAACAGACTACGGTTTCAAAATCAGAAGCAGCTGTTCACAATTTATAATAAAACAATTCTTACTGTAATTGTAGCACTAATGGGATACATATCAATCAACAGGTACATCATTACATAATTTCTTCAATTATCTGTTCAGAGCATTTCTGAAATCGCATTTGACAAATAACAGCATTAATTTTATTTAAATTCCCTTTAGAAATAGCTGTCATTTAAATTTTTTCAAGAGCTTAAGATTTTCCTTTAAAGAAAAGTTTTCACATTAGGAAATAGTAAAAACAGGCAACATTACTATATTGTTCCTAACGGAGTTAGCAGTAAGTGGCAATTTCTGTCTCACCGTTTTTTATCAGTTATCCATCTGTAATTCTAGCTCTTCTCCTCTCTTTGATTGTTCAGTACTCAAACTTACAAACCCTTATATCACAAAATTTTAAGTTTTGATAATTACAATCTCTTTAGTTAACCTTTACCGAACTTTCATAGTTTAGGCGCATTGAACATACAAAAAGACAATAAGCAAACACAAACACCAAATACAGTACAAAACAAAATGTGAACAAGGAACTTAGAGATACAAAGGAAAGACTTCTTTGTTGTACACAGTTCTGGAAACTGTTCTACAGCTCTTCCACCAGTATCCACGGATCTGGTGAAGGAATAACTGGATGAGGTTCCCTAACTAAAGTTCCCCATTCTGGTCACTTTTAGACCTAACAGGCTGTGAATCTGGATTCTATTTGGTGCCTTTTAAAGCATTCTCTCTTCTGATAATTTAGCAGGTGTGGAGGAAGCCATTTCTCTACTTCCCTTGACATGAAGCCTTCCTTAAATCAGTGACTAGGGTCTTTTGTTGCCTCTACAAAATGTGTACACATGCAATGATAGGCATTTGTCACTCCAGCATTACAGGATCAACAAACTAGGTCTACAGGTCAGCACCTTTTAGTGTCTAAACCAGCTTAGACTCTCCTTTCTTCAGACATGCTGCAGATATTGGGGTCTATTATGTTGGGTGCGGAGGAAAAGAAAGGGGAGAAGGTGAGGAAAGAAGCTTATGCTTTTCCTCAAATCCCTTTTGTCATCCAAGTTAGCACAAATTAGTTCTAGGACAGTGATGGCACTAACACATATTCTCTTTTTAAATCAGTGAGAATTACGTCAATTAGCCTATTCTAACTACATGTGAACTCCAATCCCACAAACTCTTGTGACCTTGGATTTTACATTTTTCCATTCAGAGATTTTCTGGCCTCTTAGAGACAATTCTAGCAAATACTCCTATCTACGAAAAGCAAGTTATTTTCTCACTAATTAATTCAAAGCTCAGAAATGGAACTCACTCCTAATACTACGTTCAACAGCGGTGGGGATACGAGAAGCTATTTGCAAACAAGATGCTTACTTGCAAAGAAGATGCCTACTTGCAAAATAATATAAGGCGGAGGCGGTCTGACGGTTCCGTAGGTGACACTGAGTGAAGTGGCAGCCAGCCAACCTATACCACAAACAGACAGCGCACCATTTCAGAGAATAATGAAGAACACAGAGTTAAGTCAAGTCTATCTGCAGATTAAGGAGAATACCAAACACTGTAAGGCCAGTAAGCACACAGAGTTCTGCTTTAAATCTGGTTCCGGGTTCTGAAGCAAAACACTTTAAAGAAGCTGCTTCTCTTTCAGAGCTCACTGCCATGCCCTATCAGCATCTGAAGAGACACTCTCGTAGGCAGCAAATCTGGTGCCATTGACATCAAAATATGTTTAAGCTGGAGACCTAGTTACTGTCTAAAGTAAGATTCCATCTGATAGAGAATGAAAGGCTAAAGGAGAAAAAGTGTCATCAGTGGCATTAAACAGTCTGAGAAGGAGCCCCCCGGCTAGGCTGTGATGAGATGCCTTCCGAAGCAGAAGGTGTACAACACTCCCCCTTGACTCAGGCAGCTGGAATTCCAGCAATGGCTTGAATGGCTTTTGCTTTTACTCTTCTGCATAATGAAGAATTATAAAAAACCCACTATCATACAAGTTATATTAGCTGTCACTTGTTATTTGTTTTTGCTTTCTCCCTGAAGTACAAAACATTAGAAGCTTGCAGTCTGCATACTGAAAGTGTGCAAATGCAAAGATCAGAAGCTCAAGTAAAGACAGAAATGTACATGACAAGTAAGTCCTGTTTCAATGAGCTTGTGTTTTATACACTCAGACAGCAATAAACTCAGCACCAACGCTGATGAAGTTATTAATTTCAAATTAATCTCTTCTCTGCCAGAGAATCTCTTTTTTTGCAGCATTGCTGCAACTGCAAGGCAAAGAAAATAGAGATTTTTGGATTGGATTTTGACTTCCCATGCAGAAGGCAGAGCTTGGCTGTAGGGCCACATGGACCTGGTGAAAGGTATAGTTTTCATTTTGTTCAAAACATCCAAGCTTTTATTGCAGCATTTAAGGAGAACATTAGGTTAGAAATGTCTATGCAAGCCTATAGAGTAGAAAACCCATAGAAATGCCCTTTTATTCAAGCTTCCACAATACTTAGCTTTTCTCATTAGACATTCAAATAAGGATTTCCATTTATCCTTAAGTGTATTCAACCCAACTATCCTATATAACAGCCTGCATTAACAAAAATAATAAAAAAAGCAATCAACAAACCAACAACAAAAACACCCCAAGACATCTGAGGTTAAATGTATATGGAATTCTGCAGCCAAATCCATAATTAAATGCCTGCTATGTCAAAAGCTGAAATGCTAAAAGAAAATAAAAGCCTATTTTAAGTAAGGACCTATTGTGTAGCTTTTAAACACTATCCAGATAGTTACCTATATGAAATCCAATGTTCTTTCAGAAATAATGACCTGCTTGCAAGAAGATAATTGGCACTTTCAACTGGCAAAATACAGTAAAACTGGGTTGAAATCACATGTATACATTGGTGAAAACTCTTTAGGCCTGTGGACTCTATCAGCAAGAGTAGATTCAGCTTCGTAACTCACACCATGTCTTGACTTCAACATAGATATACTACTGTACATTCCTTTAAAAATTCAGTAATTTGCTTCACATGTTCTAGTTTCATTAACAGTTCACCTCCCCTAAGATAAAACAATTCTCCTGACTGACAATTCATAAAAGAATTCTTCCCAAATCAGATTATCTGTGGCAGTTCCACTCATCTGTCCCTCTCCCCTACCACATACAAACATACTTCTACTTTGACATTTAAGCATCAAAATGAATCTTTTTCCCTTAATCACCAATGCTCATACTACCAATTGAGCACAGAGATCTGCTCTGAAAGATTCAACTCTCTGAAATGTCCCTGTAAAATATTCAGAATATTGACTAGTCAAGAATTAAAATGAAACCATTGGGAAGTCTGAAAAAGTCAGCTGAGCACATATCTAATAATATAACCTCTTTCTTTTAAATACAAATATTTTAGCACTATCTTGTCCTGCAGTCACGACAGTCATGAGGTTGGCACAAACCTGCAAAAGATGCATGGTTTTCAAACACTTAAGCTCCATTTGATTTTGATATACTACAAACTCCAACTATTGTTTTAACTACTGCTAAAGAAGCATGAACCTAATTTCCTGGAGCTGTTGTACTGACTGTCACTAATGTTTAATTATTTACATTAGTTTGTGTAATGGACATTCCAGAGGCAGCTGAAAGGAAATGTTTCATCCTAAGAGCCTAGCAGTAACACAGAACTTAGAGAACGAACAAAAGCAGCAGCTTAGACCTACGCAAATGGAAGTCTGCACAAACTGATGAAAGTCTCTAGTAGTGGAAACTCAAAGGTGAGATATGTGACACCCGGAAACAATCAAAATATTTGCCCTGCTACATACACTTTGGGGTTTCTAGGGGCAAAATTGTTCCCAAAGTGCATAAACTTAAAGTGACGATAGGACTCGGAGTAAATATTCAAAAGCATATCACAGAGAAGTTTTGATAACTCCCTGGCCACATCTAAAAAATGACTTTCCAATGAAGGAAACCAACTTTCTCTTGAAAGAAAGCAGATGGTGGAACTCCCTTTCCCAACGCCAGCTTGAATGTCTACCCAATGCATAAAAGACAGGCAGTACCATAGCCAATGTAGCATCTTCTTAGCACTGTAAGTAACCCGTTTTCCTTCAACAGCTGAGGCGCTATATGGCATCTGTGGAATACCTTTAGAAACCCAGTATTTCAAATCTTTCCAGTAAAAATAATAGTGCCATTTCCTTGCTTCCAAATTAACAAATGTAACATGTATTTATTCGTAACATCCTGGCATCATCTTTCAGAGAAAAAAAAACAAATACTTAAAAGAAAGCATTGAAGTTTAAGGGTTTTAGAACACACTAGTTTGGTAGTTTCCCTCTGACAGGTTGCAGATGTTTATTTACTGATCATTTGCACCAAAAGTCTACACTGAAAACTGCATTTAAGAAGAGTGAATTACACAAAGCAGGTGCATAGTGGCCCCTTCAAATAGTCCTTCAATCAGTTTTTAGCATTATTGAGCACCAAAATAATTGACAAAAAAAAAAAAAACAAACAGAGATACAGCGTCCTTCTAATAGCTAAGCATCTTTTAACATAGACTTTTTTACCTGCACTCTCAAAAGGCAAAGCATCGATACCTTCTATGGAACTGCAATAATATACTTACCTGTACATACTGACAGGAATGATGAACAGCTCCAGCAATGCTGATTCTGAAGGTAACATTTACAAAATTAATCAGAGCTATGGAAGTTTTAACCTGAAAGGACTTACCTGCATTTCAATTTGGATAATAACTCTCACCAGTTATATACCTTTTAAATGAGGCAACTGAACCTTACACAGAGCCTGACATTAATCTAAGTACTACTGTATATGAGAGCAATGTACTGTATTATGAGAGCAAATACTATTCACAGCTTAGAGATAACTCTCCCATTTGCTAATTAGTCATTTTAACACACAGATGAAAACGATCTTTCCCAGGGAACAGAACAAAAGCCAAGGAGAGAAGCTACTCACATTCCTTTGAGCCGTTGCCACATTTTCTCCGCATGTCCTCCTATTTGATACTTTATAGAGGTGCTTTCCAGTTCCCGAGTTGTTTCTGTCGCTCGAGCCCCCATCGTTATTGTCCTATAGCAATACAGTCACAGTCAGGCTCAGCAGCAAGTAAAAGCATTCTTTAGTCCACTACAAATGTCAGAAGATCCACGCATGTTAGACAGTAGCTGCTGTCATATCAAAACACATCAGAATTACAACAGCTGAGGGACGATCCTGCCTGAATCGCTATTCACTTTGATAGACAAATCCACTCTTCCCCCACCCTCCCCAAGCACAGAGCAAATACACACAGCTCCTCTGACCTGACGAGTCCAGCTAATCCATACGGGTGAGCCAGCTACTATACTACTGACTGCTCAAGCTCCTTTCTCATGCACTTTTTCTGCTGTAGGAATACGCACAGAAGCACAAAAGAGTCCTTAAAATGGACTATAATTCATTGCCATGCAGGATAAATGCAAATGGCTTTAACAATCCAGAAGGAAAGAAAGGCTGGTTTCTGCTCTGCAGGTTGGAGAAACCGGCTGCAACAGGAAAGCAGATGGTAGAAGCCAGTATCAGCCACATCACCCTACAAAAAGAGTGCATGTTCAAATGCCAGAGCTCTCCTCTCTTTAACTGATCCTGAATTGATTCTTAATGAATAAATATCTACCAGCTTCTCAATAAAAATATGACTGTACAAATGCTAAGTCCGTAGTGAAGACATGTATAAATCTCTGCAGAAGAGAAATCGGAGAGCTCTACAGGTTGTTATTGAAGGAATATGCTGTAATGATGACTATTCACCTTCTCCTAGCAACTCCACACAGTAGGTAACTGTCAATTTAACTGGTGGAAAATGCAGCAGCTGCAAGACAGCCCGCTCAGCGAATCCGTCGGGACAGAAACATGCGTGTGTCAAAATCTGATGCTGAACTGTGTGTATCTGCCAGCTAAAAAACAATTAAGTGCATGCAAACAGCAAAAGGATTGAGGACTAAGCAGTACACCAGCCATGCAGCAGCTTGCCAGATCTGTCTTTCAACTGCAAACCTAAGGACCTAGTTGTACAGCCAAAGCTGGGTTTTGGAGAGGGCAAAGGAGAAGATTTTCTTGCTGCTTGCTCAGCCACAGACTTGGGTTTGCAGAGCAGCTCTGGTAGGCTGTAAATAGCACCTAACTTTTTTGGTGAGTCAGTAGCAAGCTTCATTTCTGAAGCAGCAGCCAAATAATCAAATACACCACAGACTTATCTCAATGATCATGTTTGTTTCAATCAGAGTAAGAGCTGTGCAAGCAGCCAGGCAAGAGGGGTGTGACAAGTAGGAGTAAATGTGTCTGAGCTTTGCCAGCTGCTGGTGTCACTGCCAGCCGGGAAAAGGGGCTTTGGGTCCATGACAGAACAGTGAGGATGAGTGTCCTCGAATGCTGACTGGAAGCAGCCTAAGAGTAGGACATGAATACCTCAGTATGGCTTTAACTAGACACTTTAACACTTTATCTGTGTTAAATTTTACAAAGGTGTGAGATGATGAGAAGTTCCCATCTGATGTAATTAGCAGAAGTGGATAATATCTTTAAGTACTCAAGATCTTACAGAAAAATAAAAAAGAGGCTCACTGCTTTCAAATAATCCTAACACTTCAGAATTTCCTAATAGATTTTGTTTCTCTAGGATACCTTCTATGCACATTGTAGATTTTAAATATACCCTACGAGAGTTATAAACCAGTTTGAGATGCATCTTTTACACACTGATTTCAGGTTGATAATTAAATAGTACATTTCATTTACTTCTATGGATTTAATACATGCACAATTTTAAACTGGTATAATTCACAGACTTTCACAGAATTATTCCTGACTCAGACATATAAGAGTCAGTCCCATCAAATTCACTAGCAATATCTGAAAAACAGTCACTGGGTGAGCAACACCTCTTACACTTTTCAAACAGCATCATACGACAACAGTGAAGAGATGCAAACAGCTGTTTTTCCAAAAACTGCAAAGCATTCATTTGGTTAAAGGTAGCAGCAGTATCTTTGAATCTTCATTGAGGAACCATTTAAAAACTTCCAAACTTTCCACTCCTGTTATGCATGGAGTCCAACTAAAGTTTGTAAGAAAGAGTATAAATATCCTTCCATGGAATAACTAATGAGAACCTCTCACACTCTTCTGGGTTCTTCCCTGCCTTTTAACTGCCAGACATCTGAAGCAACGCAAAGAGATTAAGTATTTATAGAAACCACATAAACCTCCAGGGACACAGGGGAATTTTAAGGGTCTATTTTTTCTCATAAAGTATTCCCAGCTCTTGTTGTCCAATGCTACAATGAAGAAATAGTGCTGTTTGTAAGCTGTTCTCTCTCCCTCACAAGGAAGTAGCTGAAAATACACTGCTTTGATTTACTGGAGAAAAGCATTATGAACAGGTAATATCCTTCAGGAAGGCAGGAACAGACTGCCCAAATAATATCATGGCAAATAGACATACATCTGCTAACTTCACTAAAACTCCACGAAGAAAAAAATCGTAAAAACTTTGCTCCCTGAAGGACCACACCACTGCAACAACAGAAATTTCTACAACGAAAGTGCCTGGCATGGCTTACGCAAAGGACAAACAAAGCAGCCTCCTCCTCAAAGGTTTATCTTGCAGATTGTTCAGCAAACCACCGGAGATGACACTGAAAGATGAAATTTTGCCTCTGAAAATGAACAAAACAGCAGGAAACACATAAAAACAGACAGACAAATCAGAAAAATTAAAGAAGTAGCCAGAGCAAGTGTCTTGTAATGTCCCTAAGGAGAGAAACAAACCATTTAAAACAAAGAAACAAACAACTTTTAGGTATGCTGTTATCTTGGCGATGTGAGCAAAGAAATCCTCATGGAGACATGGGGAGAGGAAGGACCTTTCCTCTCTTTAGCTTCTGTGAGTAACACTCAGAGAATGAAGCAGCTGAGCCTGCACCCTTCCTCCCACTCAGAGGGCTCAGGCACAGAGGCTGAGAACCACAGAGCCAGAGCAGTGCCAGCACTCCTCCGGCTGCAAGAGGCGACACGGGGCAGAAAGGACAGCCGTTTGCTGCTGGAATATAGGACAGCCATAAATTATAATCTGTATGTAACAAGGGGGGCATCAGGGGAGGAATTACAGACAACTTGCTCAGAAATACACATCTGTGCCCTTGCAGTACAAACTGGTCCAAAGAAGATCCTGAATACTAAACCATGAGCATCTATCTTAAGAAGCCAAATCAACCAGAGAGATAACACCTGAAATAAGTTTTCTTAAATAGTTTTTCTCTCTTCATTTCCTGTTCTTGTTCTGGTTTTCTGTTCTTGCCCTACCTAACCTGGTATTTGTGCTACAGTCCCAGCAAGTTGTTGTTACAGTCCATCTTCCTCCTATAAAAATACAATTTTTGCCCTTTGCCCACAGCTTTTTCTGGGTTTTTTTGTTTTGTTTTGTTTTAATTTCAGCTTATAATTTCCATACTAAAGTGAACACTAAAGGAAAATTTCTATTAGTCAATATGGAGATATATTAAAATAGGAATAATTAAAATTTTCACCCTTAATTATGGCAAAATAAAATTGTCCCAGTGCCAGTTAATCCTGAGATAGGAAGCTACACTTAATGTATCCTAAGCGCCTTTTCTTTCATCTAAAAACATTTCAGTAGTAAGATCAATGCAAAGAACTAATCTTAAAACATGACAAATGGAGAATAAGGAAGTATCAAGAGGCCTGTAGGGTGACTTGTCAGACTAATACTTATCTCTCCAAACCTGGCAACACAAACTTCCCTGTGGTGGAACTGCAGGAGAGCCATGAACCAATTAAGAAATTTGAAAACATAAGGGAAAGAAAACCCCAAACAAGACGACTAACAAACCCTCAAAAAGATAAGATAAATTTATTGTAAGTAGTGACAGTAGGTATTAGATCTGTATGCCAAATATCCTGGCCATGATCTAGCGAGCAAGCACTAATAGACATTTAAGCGGGTAAAGCACCGCATTTATTTGCTGGGTAAGAGAGTTCAACACTGTTGTAAATAACAGAGTTAAATCACTGAAGAACTGCCTGCCAGTGGATTCGAGTGTTACAAGGTACTTTGTGAACAGAACTTCAGGTAGGACAAAGATCCCATGACTCAAATTCTGCCCTTGCAGAAAAGGAATGGTTTGCTAGACAGTGTTCTCCATGTCTCCCTCTGCCCTCCCCATTGTCTATTGCATTCACATTTGTGAAGCGATGTGCAATTGCCTTCTTCACAAGCACGGTTTCCAGCTTGCTTGCAATGCCGCAAAGTGTGAATTATTAATCAATAAGTGCAGCAGAGTAAAAAGGAATATTTGGTCTTATTAAATTTCATGGACCTTATTCAAACACATAGGTCTCCAGCAATCTGGCAATGGCAAAATATCTATGTTGGAGTAATCCTGGATTTTCAGATTCTCCACAGAATAGATTAATAAAATTAGTAGAGTTACATAATTGAGGAATAGCAACTTTAAAGATTTACACATATGGTCTACGTAGTGGATTGGCATTGACTCAAGTAGGTAAAAGAGTTGGGATTGATATAGTAACAGTGATTAGATGATCTTAATAAGGAGACCCAAGAAGGAACATTTTCCCTTTACTTTTTTTTTTTACTTTAGTATTTTCTGCTACATCTGATTTACTTTATTTGAGGTTTCTTCATATAATCACTAAAGTATGTATACTCATTCGTGTGTCCTGCAAGTATGAAGCTTCAGGTATAGCAGGGAAAAAAAACAACTTCTATTTGTTTGCTATGGGCATGCCATATCATATTGGTAATGAACATGGAGTCAGATTTATCGAGGCTTTTAGACAAAAATGAAAACAAACACCCATGAAAGCATGCAAGCAAATTAGCTGATAAACCTCAGGGCACAAACAGACATATATTTGCAAACCTACTTATGATATATTAAGACCTTGTAACATTTGATTGTTCAATGCTGCCCCTTACTAGAGGTTACCAGCTCCAAAAGTCTGTTGTGAATGTGTTTGAGTGTTCACAGACCAGTTCAGTGCCAAGTGAAGCTGGGCCGATTTAAGCAGGTATCTTAAATCTGCACTAAAGCTGTCTGGGACCTCACTGCAGTCAACAGAATTGAGATGTCCAGGTGCCTTAGGGAGGCACATCTATTTTAAAGTCTACTTTGAATATGATCTTTCACTCAATTTACTTTAAGGAAACATTCATGTACTTCAGTGAACCAACCAACCTGGAAAATTCTGGGAGATTGAGAGATGGCAAAAAATGAGTAACTGCAGAGATGTGGGATGCATGAGAGGCATGCTATGGATAATCCAAACAAAATCAGGAACAAATCAAATGTTCAGCAAGACAGTGTTGCATGTCAATGAATGAAATGAAGCAGAAGAGTTGTTCAAGGTGATAAAAGGATCATCTCGACCTTCTTTGTAAGATAAATGCTCAGCTGGCAGTTGCATGCTACATCTTTCTCCAGGTATGTGGAAATTGGTCAGCAGAAATTCACTGGGAATTTAAGCTGAAAGACAGCTGTTTCATACACAGGAAACAAACTGGATGGCGAGTGAGAAAAAAACTGAGAGTACAGAATATTTCTGAGGTTTTCTTTAGTCTTACTTCCCATTAAAGTGACTCCGCTATAACTTTTCGTCACTTAATAGTAATACTTCAGAAAGAAAGTGAGAGGCTGTGGTTACCTTGTTCACATGACTGTAGAGAACCACTAAAAATCAGATTAAAGCTTCTGAAAACAGGAACTGTAGCAGTTGCATGTAGCTTATACAGTGTCATGGGGCAATCAGCACCACTTAAGAAAAAAGAAGTTACAGGTTTTTAAGGTTTGATGGTTTTTAACTTCTTTATTTAGCATGAATTGGCAAATTGGTTTTGAAAAGCATCAGCTGAAGTTGAGGAGGAACATTCATGAAACAAACACTAACTTTTGGGAACTCCTTAGGAAGCAGTTTGGCTACAAAACTAATATGCTGGTTTTTGTAAAGAGAAGAAACCATTCTAGAACTGCCAGCAGTGAAATAAGAGGGATTGAAATTGCCACGGAAAATCACAAGCATAATGGTGTATCTCATAACAGCATGAGATTGTTACCTTTCAATGTCAAAAAGGGTGAGACGGCCCCTATAGCGTAGAATAAATAGTTGTAAAATAAATATAAGTGCTCCAGGTTAGTTGTGCTCCTTTTACCAGAGGTCAATGCCTGTTTTATCACATTTCATATGTTTTCAATCTCTTCCCTAGGAGTTTTTATGAAGCCATTATGATTTTGATAATCATGCACAGAAGAGGTAACGGTAAGGTCAAAGTACTTTGAACACAAAAGCTGTGGTTGACTGTGAAAAAATGTAACTGCCAAGTTATTGGTATGAGCATATATAACTAGAGAAAGAGAGAGAGAATACAGAATACAAGGCAAAAGGAATCAGCAAATCTGGATTGGGCGAAGCATTTGCCAGTTTGTCCCCCTGAATTACATCAGATGTAAAGAAAATAACTAGTCCATGGTGGCAAGATATGTGCAGACAAAGACAACATGGCGTAAAGTTGTTTCAGCTAATTATCGTCTAAAAGAGGTTATTTCAAGCACTCATTTTGAGCTACTCAAAGAAGAAAATCATTTCCTTTTGCTATACATTATTTACACAAAGACCAGAGCAACAAGAAAATGATTCTTGATATTTATAAAAGACTATAACCAAACAGATGCCAGCAGGAAAAAAAAAAAAAGAAACGTCTCCATCTCCAACTAAAGATGTAAATTAGGGAATCTACCCTTACCATAGCTGTTTTTACTGTAAATCACCTTTCCACTAGTAGTTGACCCCTAACAGGTGGAATCAATTCATTACACCCCACAGAGCAGTCCCTTCCAAATATGAACTACAAATCCAAGCTGTCAGGACAGAAGGGCAAAGGGACCCCCTTTGAGATACAAGACGTTCTGCATCATAACCTTAGGCATCTCCTGTAAGTTTGGTGCAGTTCTGGATGATATACAGTATTGCATGTGATACCTTGAAAGCAGATTACATCAAACAGTGCTTTCAAAAGTATCAAGGTCATCATTCACATATGCTTTTCCTTTAAAGAAAAATAAGATGATCATGACACCCTCAATGCAGGTTATAAAAATATTGAAGGAAAAATCTACTTAGTAGTGGCAGCATATTGCATCTATGAAACAGCAACTTGATCAAGAGAGGAAAACAATAAAACTAACTAAAAACACTACCTGCTTATTTTTATTTGTAAACACCCTAATGCACAGTTACTTTTTTGCAGCTATTACCGGCTCCTACTGGAGGTGTGGAGAAAAGAAAGTAGAAGGAACCTTATTTTCTATATTTTACTGAATGCGGACACAGTCACAACTATTGTGTTGCTGTTTAAATTTATAGATTATGCTCTAACAATCAGAAAAAAGCACAAAGCAGAGGGGTTTTTTTCAAGCCTATCTTCTCACAGTCTGGGTGTCTGTATCAGTCCCATAGAATAATCTAAAATTTGCATTTGAAAAATCAGAAAAATTCAGAAGGTGTGTACAGAAAGCTAAATCATGATCTAAACTCTAGCTAGAGGATTTGAGGTTTGGGTTATCAGAAAATGGCTTTCCCTCAAAATATAAGCAGTTAATACTGAATACTATACTGCCTTCTTTCCTACTTTACATATTGTGGGGAAAGACAAGGATCTGTAAGTAAAAGCATTCTGACTTTGGTCGTCAGGTTTCATTTGGGACCTTTCCTATCGGTGAGTGAAGAAAGCCCCAATCCCACCAAAACTCTTTCATCCTTAGAGAAAATATGACAAAAAGGGCATTCAGTAGTCATTGACTGGCAGGTAAAACAACAAGGAAAGGAGAGAATAAGAATCAAAAAAACAATTAAATAGTTAACAGGAAAAATTGTATTTTTACTTCACAACATCCCTGATAACTGCTTTAATTTATATAAGTGTTAATGAGTAACAGAACAGAACCAAAATTCTCCAGGAAAGTAATTCTGCACCTATTGCGTTACTAGATGTGGAAGTTGACATCATGGAGCAATGGTGAAGACCAAAAATACAAATAATTTCCAAAAGGACTAGATAAGCTATTAACCACAAGTCCAACAATGGCTATTAAACAAAATGGTTCACATGAAACCTCCAGCTCAGATGTGAACAAACTGTGGGATGTAACAAGGTAAAAAAGGCATTTTAGAGAAGGATCATCCTATGCACCTATTCTTTGTTATATTCCTTTCCCAAGTATTTTCTCCTGCCCATCACTGGGAACAGAATACTAAGTGATAGAAGTATAGTAGTTCTTACACTTTTATTCAACATAAAAGTGCTTCTCAGGACATAGAAAAATATTTTTGATTCATATTAAAATAAAAAAAATTTATCTGTAGATGCAGTAGTTTTCCTCCTTAATTTATAAAGTGGAAGTCTCCCGTAAACCTTTGCCAAATGCCTTCTGCTTTACTAAACAAGATGGAGTCATTGGTACTGCATATGCATGGTAGGAAAACAAACTTGGCCTGGATAATTTTCTATATAGTGCAAAACATACACAAAGAAGGCATGTAAGGAACCTGAGAAAGATTAGCAAATATAAGTTTAATTTTCACAGCTTCTAATTTCAAAAAATTCAATCTGTACAAAATTAATATTCCCCAAAAGCCAGTATGAAAAAGAATTGTATCGAATATTATTAAGCACATGATGTGACTGTGTTGAGAGTATGCACATTATTATCTAATTCAGAATTAGTCTATTTTACACTTTAGGGAATTGCTACATAACTTGATATCTAAGTGCAGCTGAAATCAGAAGGGCCTTTCTTAACATATTCTGCATTTTAACCTTAAATCCAGCAAGATGGATTCCAGCTTTTGGCTTGTAAACATCTTAAAAGATGAGTGGAGTATTAAACTGATGGTAAAAACTGGCAGCACATTTAAAAATTAGTTCAACAGTCTAGCATGCAAAAAGGTTAAGGACAAGAGCAAAACTCTGCTGACAGTCAGATGTTTAGGATCACTTAAATATGTTTAATATCATTGGAACATGCAAGTTCAATCAAAGTGTAAAGGTAAAGTTTAAGTAAGTTTTCAAGTTGTGCTGACAAAATACCTCTTTGTCAAGTTTCTCATATCAACCCATGATTTGGTATAACTATCTATGCATACATTTTCAAAAAAAAATTAGAAGTTGAGAAATATGTGAATTCAAGTCAAAAAGCAACTGAAATTATGTGTTTTCAAAGAAAATGTTTATTTCTTTCTTAAATGTTAGACTGTTTAGAATGACAGGTTCTAAAAGCATGATTTAATTGTCTACCTTATTAATTTGTACTTTATTGACCCTTGAGCAATTGCATGTTAAACATATGTTGAAAGACTGATTGTTAGTGGAGTCCAGCAAAACTACTCACATTTAAAGGTTGAAACCTGAGGCCAGAGGAGCAACTGAACTATTCTTAATGCCAAATGCATTACTGATGGAGCAGTAAGTTTACATTACATTAGCAGAAAGTTTACATCTTTTGTCAGGTATACAACCAAGAGAGCTTTTTCTACCTTAAGAATAGCTATAATTCCTCCACCACAGACTGTTTTCATTAACATGGTTTTTTTGCACCTGACATTATTCTAAGACCACTGGTAGGACTGCTGGGTAGAGTGGGAAGTACAAAACACCATTACTCCATCTCTCATCTTACTCACTCTGTACAGTTACTGACGGCTAAACTTTGATATAGCTACTGAAGTTGCACTAGTGTAAAGACTTACAAAAAAGGAGTGTAAAGGAAGAGTAAGCCCTACGCAGCTCATCAGAATCTTTTTTTGGGCTATCTTATATTTCTTCTGTTTTTTGTCTATTTATCATTATAATGTTTCCTGCCTGTATTTAATCTCCATCAATATAATTTCTGACCATTTTTAGCACATGCAAATAGTTGTAAACCTCCTATCAATAGCAAAAAAATGGCTGAGATTAATTCAGACAGAACCTTTCTCAAGTTCTGGGAGATGGAGAACTGAACTCACTCTACTGTGTTAAAAAATGTAAAAATATTTGAAAAAAAACCCCAAACCAAAAAACAAACAGAGCATAAAGCAAGCACGGATTTACTAGCTTACAGAAGTGAAAAGAGATGAAGAATTTTTGCTTGATCTGACACAGCTACCTTACCAGATCACGGCCCTCCCTGCTCACTAAGTCAACAAGGAAACCACACTGCAAAAAAGGGCAAATTTCAGAATATAATGTAAATGCAAAATACAGGAAATGTTTAGGAGATCTCACATAAACTCCTCTGTCCAGTTTTAAGAATCCAAGCTTTAATAGTTTGGGCAACTGAAAGTGAGTCCAGAGGTGAAAAGCAATAAAAAATAGCATAAATATAGATAAATATAAATGAAGAATAAAGTTAGCATAAAGGAAGGATACAATAACTGTATTTCCTAGTCTATAAAATAAAAGAGTTTGGTTAAATATGATGGTTTTTTAATAGATATATTGGATGCCAATACTAAAAAAAAAAAAAAAATCAATCAGTGGTTGTCAATACATAGTTAGGGTAGCAGAGGTAGTAATCAGTTTAATTTGTAACAAAGTTTAGGCTGGAAATTAAGAAACATTCTCTAATTACAACAGTTAAACACTACAGCTGGATACCCAGGGTGATAATGGAATCTTTTTCACTGAAGCTTAAGAACATGGCAGACAAAAATCTATCAGAAAGATGGAAAACATGCAAGGGACCGTCTATTTACATTTTTTATATTCAAATATTTTTTTATTCAAATATATCCCATGAAAAAAAAGATAGCAGCAGGTGCCACAGAGAAGCAATGGGATAGCACATTATAAGCACAAGAACACTTAGCTACTCATAGGAAAATTCTTGTGACTGGTAAAATCTAATTTTAATTTCCATTAATAAAGTACAGTCATTTTCTTATAAAGAGAGAAAGTGTTCTTAAAAATATCCATGCTACCAACCCAACATTCTAGAAACACTTTAGCAACAAATAGTAGTTTGTACTTCACTCCAAAAGAAAATATTTCTGACTCTCTAGAAAGCATCTACAGAAAGCAATGAGTATATGTGCATGTGCTATGATCTAAAAAGTGCATTGTTTCATCCAGTCAGGTGCATTGCAGAACACAGATCAGCACACTAGTTTGACCAATGCCACATCGCTTTCAGAAACAATGATATCATTTAAGTACATCTTTACAAAACATCAAAATCATACATGATAGTAAAAAGAATCAATCTTCTATCTAAATTGTTCCAGTGTTTAATTATTCTTCTTTCTAAAAAACTTCCCCCTCATTTCCAACTGTTTTAGCTCCAACTTCCAATAATGGGATCTTTTTGCATTTTCATCTCTTGCCTTGTAAACCCTCTCCACAGTACATTGCTTACTCTTGTCCATACCTACAAATCATATTCCAATCACCACATAATCTTGTTGATAAACTAAAAAAATCAGTTTCTTAAATCCCCAACAAAAAGGTACATTTGTCAGTCTTACAAGATCAAAGCAATTTTCAGTGTTCGTTAAAATAATTTCTTTGTGAAAACAGCATGAGCGTGCCAGTTGAGCTCTCAAACAGTTCTATTTTCTGTGCTGCCACAGCTGTTTCCTGTGAAGTAACTTAATTTGTCATCTGAAAGATTAAGTTCATGCAATATTTTTTTAGTAACTAGTGGTCAGCGAAAGTATCATATGTTTGATAGCTTCCAACATTGATGGGTTCATCAATCTGATTATTCATACAGATTTAATAAAAGATGAGTAAAAGATAGACAGTAAGCTCTTTCTTATTTCAGGCTACAAAATGGCCTGGGTGAACATGTAAGAAAAAAACAGTTAAAACCAAATAGATAACTAGTGATTGATTGTTAGTTCAGAACTATTTTAAGCACCTTTACACTGTTAATCACTTTTCAGGGCAGCATTTGATGCCTGAATGACAATCATTAAGACAGATAGCTGTCTATCATTACAGAAAAGGAGAAGGTAGAAATGGAATTCAAACTTGACATTTTGTTTTTCCTCCGATAAAAGAATGACAGTATATCCTCTGAAAATTCCAAAATGCTTAGTTAAGGGAATATTTCAAGTCAAACACATAACTACCAACATAGATAGAAAAAGAGGTGCAGTGTTTATATTCTAATATAACAGCTAGTTTTATCAAACATCACATGGCGATGTGGCTTTTTTTGTTGTTTTGTTTTAAAGACAACTGTACATTATGATATGAAAAGTATTTACTATATTGTGATGGAAAATTACTGGAGGAAAATATGATGTTTAGTAACTCATATTTTAACAACACTAACATTCATTATAGGTTCCAATAGACATAAAAACATTTTTGCAGTTCGCCTGTAACATTTTTAGTGTGGTACAAGATCTTAAATAATATAAGGGTTTATTTCAGGCTACAAAATTTTTCACTAGATGCAGCCCATTTGAGGATTAACGAGATTTCCTCACAACTATATACCTTCCTCAAAAATTTGAAGAAAAGCCACTATTTGACAAAAAAAAACCCCCACAAAACAACAAACAACAAAAAAACCACCCCAACCAAACCCAAACCTATTTAAAACTTTTCTGGTACCCAAACGTAATTTAATATACTTCGATTGTTTATGAAAGTGGTCCAAGTAATTTATAAGATTTAAATTATCTCAGTGAACTTAATGACATTAGCTTGTATTTATAAATGCAAAAAGCAGTTCATTTACCTTTCATTTAGAGCAAAACTTTCGTGAGTCCAATACCGATTTTAATGAATCAAACTAAGGTGTTCTGCTTTGGGATTTTGCTTGAGAAAGTGGTAATGCAACTCAGACAGTTCCACTGTTTCCGTAAGGCCTGATTCAGCTCTCACTGAGGTCTTGTAGCCTAGGGAACTTTTCTTTGTGAGGCTGTTGTGCATATTGGCATTGGCACAAAAAGCAATTCACACAAAAACTGCAGAAGAGAGGCCACACGATTACACAATCCTTTGCAATGGGTGGTCCTTTACAAATGGGTCTTAGGGTAGTTAAGTCCCTTAGGGCTGTTGCACTATGAAGGATCTGGCCTCTGTGTCACTGAGCAGGAATTTTACACAACAGGAAATATCTCCTGTAATCCTATTTTTAAGTAAAGGTATTAAATTTTGACAGATAAAACAGAAAGAACGTGCTCCAATCATTAATCTTAAACTTTTAATATCAGCATGATTTGAGCTGTAACTCTAAGACTCTTGCAAACATTTACACTAAATGGTCACAGCTCAAGTTTAAACTGAAGTACCTGCCAGAATATTACTGAGACCACTAGAACACTGGATATAGCTGGAATAATATCTTTCCTTCTGTTCATAAAAACAGCCCAGTTTCTGGAATGTGAGGCTATAAAGACCTTTGATTTGGTTATTGCATGCCAATACCCTGCCCACAAAACCATCCCTATATTAATGATTCTTCATTCTTCCACAAATTGTCTAACATTCAAATTGTCTAGTATTTGTCAGAAATCGTAACATTGCTTTCTTTGTTCATTTTTAGCAAGGAGAAAAAAAAGCTATAAATTACTTCTAGCATGCTCTTCTAATTGAGTCTTTTCAGCATTCCATCATGTGGATTTTGTTTCATTTTGCATTCCAACAAACCTTCACAGAACATGAATTACATATTGTATCTGGTCCTCAAATTAGAAGAACCTCCATCAGTCCCTGTAACCTACCTCAAACTGGTATCAACTTATTATTGCAGTATTAGAATTTACCTCTATTCCTGAATTCTGATCAGTTACTATAGAGTTTAAACTCTGATTCATTGATGCATTATTCATAGAAGTTTAGAAATTATGCTTTTCTATAGTTATACAACTAGCTTTTTAATGAAAGACTGTACTTCATAGAGAAACATAAGTTTACTTTGCAAAAACACTAAATATATTCAAAAACATTTCAGTTGTGTTCTCTGAAAACAGAAATATACTGGTGAACGTAACTGAAGCTAAACAATGCAGTTCTATGAAAAAAATGATGAATTGGGAGATTTTTACAGGAGGAAGCCTGAACCTCTCAAATTAAAAACTTTTCCTTTTCTGTCAACAGTACTGGTATTTTAAAATTACACAGTTCAGGAGTGAGACTGTAACTGGGACAATTGCAAGCAGCTTACCAGTCCTCATGACACTTCAAAAGATAGGTATCCGAGGTGGCTCCGTTTGGTGACACAAGTACCCTAAGTAACAACACTGTCCAGCACATCCCAGCTGGGTAGATTATTTTTCCTTCTCCCATTCAGCACACAAGAAAAGCAGTTCTCCACAAACCCTGCTTCCCACTTATGGAAGTAGAGCTTACAGTCAGAGGCAGGAAGGTATACGCTGCCACCTCGCTCTCAGGAAAAACAGACCACTCCTGGGGTCAAAATTTGAGCTGCTGCAAAGGCTAAAATAAAACAGGAAAAGAAGCATCCCCTGTGCAGATGTCCAACAGCAGAGAATTCCCACTTTAGATAACTAAGCAATGCTAGAATCTTGCTCAAGTGTTGGTGCAAATGGTGTGGTCAAAGTAAAATTTCCTCACTGTGAACTTAACTGTGCTATGGCATCTTTGCAAATCAGTTAAAACTTGACTGAATTACTTAACTAATGAGTTCTGAAAAGGAAAGAGCTTTTGGGGCTAGAGAAGCTGATCATGAGTGTTGCTAAAATTAGCAAAGGTTTACACAATTCTTATGGATCACATGAACATTTTTTTAAAGATGATTTCCCCTGTCTTTTGAAAGACTTAACAAAGGAGACTAGAAAAATTAAGGGGTAATGGATAACAGACTTGCTAACACAGTTCTAAAAAAAAAAGTACAAAAAAAAAGGCAGCTAGAAGCTTTACAAGAAATTTGTACCTGGCTTTCTGAATTTCATAAATAACTTGTGTTGGTGTGGGAAATTATATTAAGGTATGAGAAAAACAGAAGGAAAACAGACAAAAAAGCAGAAATATAACTTATCCAAGTTCTATGAAGAGTATACAAGACAAAAAGTAGGAGCACAAGTATAACAATGGTAGAACATGGTAGAAAGATTTCATCTTACGCCTGTCTTCAGAAGTCAGACCAACATTGTTTCTGCTCTTCTAACAGAGTGAAACAGTATCATGTACCACTTCTGAGATCGAAGAGATTTATTACATTAGGAAACCTAACAAACATTTTCTAGCAGTAGCAACATAACTGCTTGATATTTTTTCGCACCAGAAAGTAGTATTATGTCTAATTAACAAAAAAAAAAAAAAAAAAAAAAAATTGGTCAGATCACATAAAGACCTTTGTATAAGCCAAAGACCAGAAAGAGAAGAATACAACAGTAAAATAAATGTTACCTTAGTACCTCCTTAATTTCAGCATTATGCAACAGTGAATCCTCACATTAATATCCAACAGAAATAATATAGACTAAAGCTACATACGTACAACCTAGCCAACCTCCTTCTCTGCAGGAATGGCAAATCTATTCCCCCTGCCTCCTCCAATTGTCTCAGCCAAGAAATTCTCACAGTATTGAGATAGTTAATAGCATTGGCGCAAGACAGGTGCACACAGAGGTGAAGATATGGTCTGGAAAAGGGGAAAAGAAGGGACGGTAAAGAAGATTCCCAAGTGTCTTCCTTGGAAGGCACTAAAAAAGAATAGAAAAGGGCATTTTATTTTTCCCTCAAAAGGCTTGCCCTGAGGCTTCCCAACTCCCTAAGCCTCCTAGCAGACACTGTGGGAGGGAACTACTACTCGCTGTAGAGGGAGAAAGGGAAGGGATCACTTCACCAGCTTGGACATAAGCAAGTCCATGAGACCAAACAGGATGCATCCAAAGCTGCTCACAAAGTCCTTGTGAGGCTGATCTCTATCATCTATGAAAGATCAAGGGAATTGGGGAGCCCAGAGAACAGAAGGCTCAGAGGAGACCTTATTGCTCTTTATAGCTATCAAGTCAAAGGATACAGAGGAGATAGAGCTAGACTCTTCTCAGAGGTGCACATTTGTAGGACAAGAGGCAACAGATAAGTAGACACATGAGAAATTCTGGTATTTTGGGGGAAAATCCCCCTCAGAAATTCCAGTATTTTGAAAAGAATTTTCACTCTGAGGGTGGTTAAGTACTGGAAGAGGTTGCCCAGAGGGGCTGTGGAATTGCCATCCTAGGGGGTGTTCAAGGCTCAGCTGGACAAGACCCCAAATACCTTCATCATGTTTGACTACATGACCTCCAGAGGTCCCTTCCAACTAAAACTGGGGGTCTATGATTCTAACGTAGAGCAAAGTACTGCCACCATGGATAAAGCTGTACTAGCAAAGCTGTGCTTTACACTGCAGTAAGTTGGGACTTTTCACTTCCAATTATTTGAAAGTTCTTTCAAAGAAGTACTTGAGATCTGCACATTTCACATTGTCTCCAGTAGCAGGATAAAGACAATATAATTTACTTGCAAAATTCATTGCTGCAGGATGCAGTTGATTTAATTAAGATTTTTAGCAGATCAAGTATAAATAATAATCACAACTGCCATGAACGTAACATAGGATACAAATAAAAATACTAGCAATTTTCAGGGTTTAGTCAGATCATAAGCATACCACCAGATGGAAGAAAAACAAAATTATCTTGTTACAATAATACAAAATCCTGGCCAGGTATATCTAATACACAATAATACCTGAGACAGAAAATGGAATTATTTCACTGTTTCACTACAAGTTCCATACTGTTTTCCCTATTAAGTATTTGAAGAACTATTTTTGTGTGCGATTTTTGAGGATAAGTAACAGACAATACTGCACATCAGTAATTATTTCTCTACAATTTCTTGTACTCATTGCTCCAAAACATAAAAGAACAATTATGACAGTATGCAAAAAACAGATAAAATACTAATTTTTTTTTACTACTTCCAAATTATTGTTGAAACATATGCACCTATTAAATCCATGTTTTTGTATGCAAAGGTACTACAAAAATAGATGTAAATTTTAATATTCAATAACCCAAAGTATAACAGTTCATTCGGCTCAAACAAAGGCTAAAACATTAAAAGGCCCAAGTCTGGAAGAATTATCTGCTTTTTTTAAAAAAACACATTTAAAACAAAGACCTTAGCAAATTTAATCTGCTATAGCTGACATCATTCCTGGGCATTGATTCAAATTCCAAATTTAATTTCAGTGAAACTTCAGTAAAAGTAATGCCTTCTGCAGATTCAGACCCATCTGACTGACATTATCTACTGATGACAATAAAAAGAAACTTAACCAAATATGGTTTCTGTAAATAGTTCTTAATATTAAGAATAGATTAAATATATGTTAAACTGGCTTGGGACAACATTCTGTTAGACGTTACTTACCGTTAGCATGGTTTATGCCCTTCCAAGTAAGTATCAGCACAGACTTTAGACTTCTTTTGAATCTATTTTTTTCTTTTAGATAGATACATGATTTGTGTCACAATTTGATGACTTTTGATATATTGGATATGGTAAAAACATACTTAGTACTGAAGATAGATGTATGGCATGGTGAGCAATGCACAGAATAGAGAAAAGGAAAACGCAAGCTGGGGAAAACTTCTGCTATGGGCCTACCTCCATGACATTTAGCAGGATTTTAAATTTGTGACAATGGGAAAAGGAAGATTAAAAGTAATTTTTTTTTTTTCATTTTACTTTTTATGGTAGACATCAAAGTGTACTTAAGCTCATCCCTGTTATGGACTTTGCAAAATTGACAGGAAATTGCATGACTTGAAGCTTTCTTGGGAAATTTTTAGATTCCAACTTTGCTCAGAAAAATCATCTGAAAGTACACTTGGCAGAGCCTTCTATAATCTCACAAAAGACCACATTGGAATTTGCCGGGGATTGACAGAGCTCCAAGCACATATATTTGCATATGCAAAAAACATTACTTGCATGAAAAAAAAAAAATAGCATTTGTTTATACAGACTGATATTTAGCCAAATCAATTAAATACTAATTTACATAACAGGTCATTAATCCTCATTAGTGTCCATTTGTATAGTTTCTACGATTTCTGTTTCTAAGTATCTGAGAGGGTAAATACTTTTCAGTTGCAATGAAACATACACATACTCTATTTTAATTATGGGGTGGGGTTTTTTTGAGTTACAGCATTTAAAAACAAGCCCATAAAGGTGCCAAGCACATAATATTAAAACCTTTCTCCATTCTCTTCTCAGTTCCTCAACCCTTTCCCTCACAGGAGCAAGTGTTAAAGAAATAAGTATACCCCAAAGTAAGACTTAAAGATAAAACCCATATCCAGGTGCTTTTTTGGAAATGCCTTCCTACCTCTTAGACTAGAAGGCTAGAGAACATAAAAAAACCAACCAAACAAAAAAACCCCACCACCACAAAAAAACCACTTTGCTAACTCACTCAGAACATCAGGTTATTCAACATGTCCATGGCCTTTGGGCTGATGACTGAAAAAGAAAGTGTTCATGAGTGGAAAAAAACTACTTACATACATTTCCTTATAGTTTTATGTTCCTAATTAATAAATATCTTAAAATTAAATTTCTATTTGTAAGAATACCACAGGTGACTATACACTACAAAATGGTTTTTAGAAGGATACAAATAATAAATACATTCCCTTTGTGGGCTACGAATATGCCCCAAAACTTCTTTTTTAACAAATTTGTTGAACTTAGTTAAAATGAGAACTGAGAAGGCAAACACAGTTCTTATGTGTTTTAATAGAATAAGTGTCATCTCTCAACAATGCCCCACACAATCACCAGCAGATAAAAACAATTCTTCCCACATTGCAACCACTTCCTAAACAAGCTGGAGCTTCTATTTTGAATAATTTTTTTATTCCGCATTACCTTTCTTCAGGCCCCATCTGTGACTTCCTAATAAAGAAAAAGGGAGAAATTTTCTTCAGCTGTGACCTCTGCCAACAGCAGTAATAATTTGGGTGAGTTATGTTTGTTTGTCTTGTTTTTTTATGGGGTTTGGGGTTTTTGGTTTTGGTTGGGGGTTTTTTGGGGGGCAAGGAGTGGGGTTTTTTAAAGAAGGAGGAGGACAAGAAAAAGATAAAACATACATAATTTTAGATTTCCTCAGAAAATCATGAAAAGTTAGGAACCTCCTCATGATAGCTGAGATTGAGTTTCAAAAGCAAGTCTGATCTGCTTGGCTGGAACTAATTAAATTGGGTTATAGTCTTTGTTGAAGGCAAATGAACCCCAGAAAGTCTTCTTCCAAATTATTTTTTCAGACAACAAAGCCCAGCCATGTCAGAGATTAAACAACTGATATTCTTTAAAAGTTGTGGATTTAGAGTTGTAAGGATTTTAAAAGACGATAGCACCCACCTTTTAAAAGTTTGCCAAATACGGATTTCTTGGCAGCCAGAGGCGTGCGGAGCAGCTTTTTGTTACATAAGGAAAGGCAGGGGCAGCGCCAAGGGGACACAATGGTAGGCCATAAATGGAGAAGTTAACCAAGGCCATTACGGAGAACTTCACCCCATCTGTAATTTACTGCTTGTTTGTGCATCTGTAAGACACAGTTCAGGACACGGAGTTAGTATAAGTACATCCTTTTAAACCCCTTTCTAGTGCTTTTTCATATCACTCATTGCAGGTGAAAGTTTATTATTCTAATCTGAACCTTTATGAATGTGAAATACTTGGTATCCCATAGTTTACACAAAGCTCAGGCGAATGTAAGAGGTTACAGCATGAGATAAAAGGGCTGTATCTCTAGCACAAAATAATGCAGAAGAAATGATGGGCAGCTTTCACAGTATAGCCCTCTACAATAAACTGACACCAGGCCAAGGCATCAAGGGCTGCACAAACAATATTATGCTTGGCACTGGTGTAAATTTCAATCAAATGTGGCCTTTTTAACTAACAAATATATTGTTCTGTGGAATCATTTTAGTCCAGAATTTCTGATTCTTCCTATTATCCACAAACATTCAATAGCAAGTATCTGGTAGATTAAACAGAATATTTTTGCTAGAAATTTAAAAAATACAGAGTATCTCAAGTTTCTCATAGCATCTACATATTTTCCAAAGCAGCTCTTTGTTTCATTTTGAGTACAAGGTTTCAGCCATTTGGATGAAGACAGCAGCTTAGAAAGATCTTTGTAATGCACCAAAAACAATAGGGAAAAAAAACTCTGTAAGGTTTATGTTCAACATTCTTGCTACAAATTAAGTGTAAGTAAAAATAGCCCAAATCCAAAATCAGTGTAAGCCCACAGCATCCCAATGGATGCCGCAAAATATTTGCAGACATGCTGGAAAGCTCAAACTGAAAAGAAACAAAGGAAAAATAAACTGACAATGGCAAAGAAAACAAACAATAGGAGACAAAACCAAAACACTCATCACTCTGATGACACTAATACAGAGATAATTTTTTACCCATAATCTGTTCACTGTCAGCCAGTTCATAACTGTCTTCAAAATCCCAGAAATAACATGGAGTTTAAGTCTAAAAAGAACTCCCCAATAAAGAATTTATGTTCTCTAAATAAAGAGTTTCGAATCAGACTTGGCATTTTTTTAAAAAGCTAAGAACAACATCAATTATAATAATGAACTTACAAGACTACCACTTTAAACAAATTAAAATCTTTGCATTTTATCCTCCTATTCCCTTCATTTTTGTCCTTCTCATATATGTACATTTAGGACTTAATTATAGAGAAAACACAGTTATTTGGTCCCAAGCCAAGAATCCATTTGCTGAACAAAAAGTGTAAACAGGCAAATAAATTTGAAAAACAATATTTTGGATTTTTACTTAACTGATAAACAAAATATCTTGGAATTCTGAATTACACACTGAATTTTAGAAAAGCAAATAATAAAAACTGTAATTATGGTCCTACTTCAAAATATTTAAGACAGAGCATAAACTGAAACATATTAATAGCCATTTGAAGATGCTTACACAGACAAGTGTCTGCTTATAGTTTGAATTGCAGATCCGCTAACCCAGCAAGGCAGCTTTGCCTACAGTACACATTTCAGGGTCATTATTAAGCGAGCTACCAGAAGGCTGGTGCAGGTACTGATAGCCATTAGCTGCCACTGCATGGATGGTGCGCAGTGACAGGTAAGTGGGCTTGCACACATCTCCATGATGCCACATGCTGAAGGCACCCAGTACTTCCGCTAGTTTTTCTGAAGCTATGAAGTATCTCTATGCTCTGCCTCAACCTACAATGCAATGACAGACACTCGTCATGGGGTGCAGCTGCTGGCCTCTACAGAAATAAAAAAAGGAAATAAGAAAAATTACGGGTGCATAATTATACAGTGCACTCGCTTGAGACTGGGTTCTCTGTGACAGATGTTGTACATGGGAGTGAACCTGAAGCTGATTTAGGAGTCTCTTCAGTTAATATAGAACAACAAAGAATTATTTTGGTAAATGGAATATGTAGCATCTACAATCTGCTTTTTTGAATTCCTATTTTCTTAGAAAGCACTTTGAAATGTTACATTAATTCAAGCCATAGCAATCAGGGTCCTTAGCGAAACCTTTGATTGTAGGAATTACTGATTAAACCCCACTGATTTTAGCTATCACTGAAGATGCTTTATACTTCTCAACACCATTAAAATTGGGCCTTATACTTCTGCTTTTTTGTTATTCTGTATTAAAAAAAGAATCGTCCTGCTGTCACATAGAGTTTAAAACTGGGAAGGAAGAGAGACATGAGAAGAATCCTCAAAACTAAATTACAGTAAAGCATGGAATGTATTCAATGTACCCTTATGCTACAGAAAGCCCTTAAGAGTCAATGCATCCTAGCATAGCGATGGGACATTGATATCCAAGTTCATTTTAACTGCAGAGTTGTCAGTCTTTCCATCTTCCCTATCTGCACTCTCATTTACATGACTGAATACAGCCTCCATGTTTTCCAAGTACTAATACTGCAATACAAAGGCTCCATGTACTTGGCCTTTTCAACAGCAAATGCATCATATTCAAAATGTTCTTAGATGCAAGTTCTCCCTTATTTAGTCTTCAGTGAAGACCACAGATGGAGATAACATTTGCTTACACTTTTATTACAGCGCAGACTATTTAATAATCGTGTTGGAGCACTGTTCATTTTGCCTTAAAGTAAGTAGCTTTTAAAAGAAGTAAGTTCCAGTGGTTAACAGTCAAAGAAGTTTCCTTTGTCCTTTAAATGCAGCATCGAAGTTCAATGAATATGCAGACCAAAATCCTAAAAGGCTTTATAGTAGTTGCAACTAAATTTATACATGTAATCATCTGTATGAGTACCCTAAAGTTGTGTTAACTAGTCAGAATTACATTACAAATATACTGTTGAGGCTTAATGAGAGTAGAAATTTAATACTCATTTGACAATTGAACAAATTGACGCATCTATATGAAGTGATGAAACAATTCTGTAAGAAATGACAGACAGGGAAGGGAAATCAACCATGTGCTATTTTCTTTGTACGTAGTACACAGAAACATGACTTGAACTGGCATTTACCCTGTCCCCGCTATAACAATAGAACCACAAGGCAAAGCTAAAATGAAACTCTCTTCCAAACAAACCCTTAGATCTATTTTTTCTACTAGCAAAAGTACTTTGGCAACATTTTAATACTATGCCAGAAAAACAATGTGGCAAAGGAAAATTAATTCTAAAATCAGAAACAGTTGCACACAGCAAATCTTGACTAAGCAAGGTAGCACAAAAGATTAAAACATGTCCTAGATCAAAAAGTCATTTGTATATTCCACATTCTCTCTCAGCTACCTGCAGAAAACTCCCTGTATTAAAAATAAAGACCGAAATGGCTAATGTTGCATTTTAAAGGACATTCACATAACAGGGCACTAGTGTTTTGAGGTTTGATTTTTACATTGATTTCTGTACGATCACCTGTTTTTTTGCAATGGTACAAGATGCAGCCTTCTGTAAATACAAACCCAAAGCCACTGTTACAAATTGCTTGCACTCAATCAGGTCATCCTAACAAAGCCTACTTGTAATCAGCAAAAATTTCATTTTCATGTTTTTGTTATATTGCACACAAAGGCAAGCTCTGCTTAAGTCCATTCTTTTTAAGGACATTTTTTACTGTGACACATAGTATAGAATGATAATATTTATTCATTTCAGTTGGTTTATTTTATCACATACCCGTTCAAGCCACTCCCATACTTCACAAAGAATTCATTCTGGTACACAGAAACATGGGCGTTAGGATACCTGTGAGGATGTTAAGCCTGTGAGGAAAATTTAAAAGAAATATATGGGATACTTTCTGTACCCTCCCATACTTGAAAGAATATGAAAGAGTATTTACCTTTATTTTTAATAACTTTTTGTAACATTAAAGTCAAATGATTTTGTAAGTAAACTGTGATTTTGTAAACACAGTTTGTGTCTCCACGGACACCAACCATTCAAATAAAATTCCAAGCTTCCAATTCTTTATTCTTATATTTTTGTATTCCTTTATCTTTTTTCCACTGATAAAAAGATGCTTTTTGAAGGAATTGCAGTGTTATCCTTTCCAAATCACAGCTCAGATTTATTAACTTAACAGATTTATTAATGACATTTAAATAAAACATGTCACAATGTAGTTTATTCTGGATTATGTGAATACAAAAGGAAACATACTCAAGGTTCAAATGAAGGGGAGTTTACTTTGCACTTAGAGCAACAGTATGAATAAGACCCAACAAGAGCAAACCGCCTTTTTTTTTTTTTTTTTTTAAAAAAGTGCCTTCTTTGACATATGGCTTTTGCAGATGAAGATTCAGTATCTTTTACACTTTTATATATAGTGTCACACTATATATACGTTTATAAACCACTGTAATTCAGATATACATACATATACAAACAGAGACCTGAACTGGAAACTTTGAATTGCTGTGATTCATTTTTTTAATAGAATAGGGTAATTTACACAAATTATAGTGTGGTAAATTGCTCATATCTGCTAGATTTAAAGTAAAGTAACATTTTATTTGCAGTTGTTTTCATTTATATACTGAGAATGTAAATTTTCCTAGAGCCTAAGTAAGTAATATCCTGGTCTCTGGCCAAACTTTGTTACAGGAACACTATTAATTTAGCAGGAGCCTTTTTAAGACTCTTCTCAAATACTTCATCGTTTTAATTTTTACATGTTATCCGTGATGCTATCTTCTCACTGAAATTGGTTTATAATTGGTACACTAGAAAAAGGCGTTGCTGGAAGTGCACCAGCCTGAGAAGCTAGAGCAGGAGGGTCTACTTTTGCCACAGGCTGCCTGTATGACCTTGCCTAACTTGCTTAGTCTCCCCATGCCTCAGACTCTCCTTTAGTAAGTAAAAGCAAAGCATGTGTCCCGTTGTCATAGGTTTGTTGGTGTAATATTTATCATTTTCATCCATTCCTTGACATGTTTCTTAAAGAGGGAGGGGGGAAATCAGGATGCCAAAACAAAACAATGGCAAAAAAAGGCATTTTTGCAGCTATCTGGTATGTATTACATTTGGGTTAGGGTTTTTTGTTGTTCTGGGTTTTGGGGGCTGTGGGTTTTATTTGGGCAGTGAGATTTGCTTGTTGGTTGCTTTTTGGGGGTTTTGCGATTTGTTTGGTTTTTTAATTCTCAGCACTAGAGATCTAAAGACTCCCTGTTAGGATTGTTCACCAAGGTTTTCCAAGTTCCTGTCTCACTCATTGGAACTCAATCTGTGTCCCTCCAAGAGAATTCCACTGCAAAACCAAATCCAACATGGTCTGGAACATCCAGACACATTTACAATTTGACTTTCTAAACCGCACACATGGTACAGCTTACAAGGATGATCTGGAAACTCTCCTGTAAACTCTTACCATATCTGGAAGCACATGGAAACAAAAGAAACCAAACCAAACCAAACAAAAAAATCAATCTTTCTCACAGAAAAACCCTGCTGTACCATCCACCAAGGAGCACTCTGCTGCTTATGGCTAGATAAAACACAGTGCAGTCCTTCACAAAGACTTTTGCAGAGGATGTTATATCACTTTGTACTGCCTCTACATGACTGTTCCAAACTTGGCTGCCCATAAATTATAGAATAATATTTAACTGCTAAAATATTTTAATCCATGTAAACAATTCTTTTGACATATAGTGAGAAGGTGTAAATTCAGCTAGAACTACTGCAATATGCTTGTTGGATTCCTCACTGAGCTCAGCTTCTTTTCCAGCAAATAAACATTCATAGTCCATCAATGCAATAATAATTAAAATATCTGAAGTTTTATGCCTTACATGGGCTTTTTAAAAGTATCAAGACATTCAAAGGCTCAGGCATGCATAATTTGCCAATTAATGTTTCAACTATACTGCATTAGATCTTAAATATATTATGCATCTTAAATGTATCTTGATACATATCTTAAATATTTATTGTTGTCTGCCTGTTCATTTATTTTAGTTTTCTGTGTTACCTCACACTTTCTTTTTCTTCTTTCTTCCTATCTCCTTTTTGTTCCCCACTAACTAATCCACTGCTGTTACAGCAGGTCTAGGCCAGGTCAAATTAAGGACCCCAAACCACTAAATAAACGTTCAGATTCTGGTCACAAGATGGACCCAAGTAAAAGCTCCCACGGTTGACTCTCACTGGTAGTATTTTACTTCTAGAAGTTTTTCCCCTACAACACAGAGTACAGGCAAGAAGTATGAGTTTTAAATGAAAACCAAACTTTGCAATCAATCTAAATGGGACATGGTCACAGAAGAGCTCCTGCAGCCACTCTCCTGCTGTCAGCTCGTCAGCAAAGGCTGGTTTCACAAGGAGCACGGGAGGCTCTGCTGCCACACAACTCTTGCACCTCATTTCAACTTGCATCATACTCAAACACCTTGACTGGCCCCTGAGGACCAGTATTTCACTGAAAAAAACTTGGAAGAAAACTCTGTTCTCTTCTGCTCCCGCTAAAAAGTATTATCCACTGTGCTTTGGGCTCCCTCCCACCACAGCCTAAATAAGCTTTTCCCCTCTTAAATATTTCATGTAACCCAAGGCCACGTAATGTACATTCTGTAAAGCTCTATTATTTCGCCTTCACCCAAAACCTTTAGAAATTACGATTGCCACAGGACCTGTGCCCCGCTTAATGCTGACCAAGGTAAGATACACTTGATGAGCTCTTGTTTATTCTTCCAAAGGCAAGCCCTTTGGCCTAACTCCACATTAGAAACAGCTTACAGTAAAGGACCTGAATTATAAAATATGTTCTACTAATATATTAGTAATAAAATTGAATATTCTCTTCTGACATTTTCTTTATTCACAATAATTTGTTAAAGAATATGTTTAGTAAAACAGTGAAGATAGTGAAATACAAAATCCACTTGCTCCCTCAGCTCCTTTCTTTTTTATAAGGAAAAACGCCCTGTTCAGAGCTATCCTCCTGGGAGAGCTGGGTTTCTACTCCAGTCTACTCATGGCTCAGTTAATTATCTTGATAATAGACTGCAGCAGCAGTAAGTCTATAGAGCTGAGGGCATGGTGTCTCCTCTACATGTGTGTCAGGAGGATTTACCCCAGAGAAGCTCTGCCTTAGTCCCTTGGATCAACCACCACTTCGTGGCTGGAAAGCACTGTATGTGTTCCTGGAGCAAGTCTTATTCACCTTCATCCAAATGGAATCTAATTCATGTTTTCCAAAACAGTTTTTTAATACGAATGGAAGTGTGATAACTGAGGAAGATTATGACCCCCTGTGTCCATTAACAGTATCAGAGAAAGTGAGTAAACTCAGTCACCTATTTTGATTTGTCATAAAAAGAATGCAGACATTTCCTGTGTTTCCTGTGACAATGGCACATGACAACAGATTCTTTGAGCAGATCAAACAATAACCTACAGGAGTCAATAAGCTGCAGAAAAAAATACATCTTTAAGGCTAGAATTTTTAATGCCAGGAGCCTGCCTAAAACTGTTGTTTGTTGGACAAAACTTTTTAGTCACAAAAATAAAGTGGGAAAGAAATAAAGAATACATATATGCTTCCTTAATACTATAGCAAGAACCTGGGCAGAAGACACAGTTCCACACAGAGGATCTTGAAGAAAGCACAGCAGAAGCAAATTTGGTGCAAACACTATTTATTATCCTCATGTAGCAATTATAATTTCTTTTAGAATTAATCTAGGGGAAGTTCATTAATAATAAACATGATTTAAGTCCTCTATTGGGACACCTCCTTAATTAGGATATGGCAATTCACAAAAGCAGCAGAAAAAAACCTAGATGCAATGATTTGCATAAATACCATTTACTAAAACTATTTTTGATTGGAATGCAGTTAAAATGTTAGGGTTCTACATTCTGCACATTGCTACATTCCTTTTTACACCAGCAATGCCCTGAGCTTTGCTCTGAAGACATCTGCTATGATTTTGGTGACCACCTAACCATTTTCCTTGAACATTCCTCAGATGTAAAAGCTATCTTCCATGCTTCGTTTCCATAGATACAGTGATTTTTTTTTTATTAATCAGAAAGATAGCCTGCAAATTGCTAAGCAAACACATCATCATCAAGCAATTAATATTCCACGCTGTGTCTGTTTAAACAGGGTCCCGCTCTGATCACATTCAATTTTAGGCAGTTAAGGCAGAGCGGGATGGGACAATGTGATACTTTCTAAATGAAGATTTTTACACGGTAGTTCAACACAGAAACCTAGGTCAGTTATCACTTAATACCACAGCTGTGGAGCATACTGCAAAAAGCAATCAGTTGCTGCTTAGGGGAGGAAAAATCCCTGTCAGGGAGACCAAATTAAAGCATCATTTCATCCAAGTATTTGTCTAAATTGAATTTTAATCCAGGAAACCTAAACAGACAGACTGAATAGCAAAGGGGAAAGGGTTCTCTCAATCTATCCAGTTAAATGGAACAACTCTGGAAACACGCAGCCAAATTAAAGGCTCCAGCATCTTTTGCAGAGACAGACATTTGGGTTTTTTCTGTCTGTCTGAATAGGACAGTGAAGCAAACCAGATGGGCTAATAATTATCACTGGGCTAAAGTTGCTACATGAGCTTTCCAGGGCAGAAAAACAACTTCAGCATATACATTAAAGTATGTGAAAGACTCTGAATTGGGAAGACTCAGAAGTATTCAGAACTCAGAGGCACTTTAAAACAAAAAAGATCATTTTAGATTGTCTCCACAAACATTCTCTCTCCTTTATCTTCTCCAAATAACTGAACTGATTAAAAAGGAGAATGAGATTATCTCAAGAATATTTGCAGCAAATCGAAGAAATATAATAAAGCATGGTTCCACACCAAACAGAGGGAAAAGGAAGTGTGTTGCAGAAACACAGTATTAAAACTGGTACTCTCCAAGTAGTGTTCATGCAAGACAAGTATTAGATACTCATGCTAAGTGTCCCATATTGAAATACTCCACAGTATAAAGCACAAATTTAAGGTGCAAATACAACTGACCCTAACCAAGAGAAGGCAGTGGTGTCATGGATAGAAAGTAATTCTGTGGACTCATCTGTGCCTATCTCATGTATTTATACAATTATATTTATCAAATAAAGCAGCAGAATGTTGGACCTCCCAAAACAGACATATAACTGGGGATGATCCTAAGCAAAATTAAGCTTCATTTATGTTTGTGACAGAAATAATTTCCAGTTTCTTGATGTTGCTGTGGCTAACGTATCTGTCACGATGTTAAGCCTGACAGTTGTTTTTATTTAAATTTCTCAAGCAAGTCCACCACCAGTGGGCAGATATTACTATGGCAACTCAGCACAATTGGAGAAACTGTTCTGAAGTTGTTAGGCAACACAATGCCATCAGCTGCTGATGTTGCTTAAGCTTAGTGCAGTTCATGCTGTCTGGAGTCATCTAATTAAAGACAACACAAAAGAGCACTCTATTGGGCAAGCGATGTGGAAACAAGCTGTCTTTGTGATAAAAAAATAAAGAATAACAATACAAAGTGCAAAAAAAGAATAAAACAGAAAGGTGGCTCATTTTTTTCTTTTGCAAAACTCGAAATAAACCAGAAAATAGGTTTAGTAGGTTTCTAAGATGCAGGTATGTCATTCTTAATAAAATTTATATTATCACATGGAAATTTTTTTTTTTTAATTTTTAAAAAAAATATGTTAACTTTGGAACACTGTTTCAATTCATATCTCTGCAATAATTTTCATTTGGCCTGCATTGGTCTATATAGAAAAAATCTTAGTAGCTTTCCTGAGTAAGAAAATTCTTAACATAGTTTAAGGAGTGCCAATCAGCAATAGAGCCGTCCTTCACTTTGGCTATCTAAAACATCAAGAATTGATGGCTACAGAGATAGGCACTTTATCTCACGCCGGGGATGGTTCCTGCGACGGAGTGAAGTACATTGGCAGAGCAACATGGACAAGTTAATGCTGCTGCTGCCTGCCGTGTGCTTGTTACAGAGGGACGGGGCGGGGAACAAAACACAACCGAGCACCAAAAAACCTTCGTCCTTTCTTTTTGGCACAACAGAGCAACAAATTCCAATAGAACTTCTAAAGCAAGGACTAACCAGTGAACTAGGAATTATTATGCAATGACTTACCGTTCTATCTGTTTTCTGTATAGCGAGCTGAGTATATGCTTATAGGTTCGGAAGGAAGACAGAGACAGCAATAATACCTTGGAGAAGTGTTCCTCTACATGCAAAAGGAAATCCCTAGTGACAACATCCAGTTTACTGCTAACTGTCAATGGAAATGCAGAACAGCTAACGTCACAAAGATTACTGGAAAAAAATTAATTGAAATGTGCATGTGCAAAGGACTGAATTAAACTGAATTAAGTTGGTTTTCTTTCTAATCTACAGTTCCAGACATGCAAACAATTTTAAAATGCTGTAAGACACACCAGGTCAAAGTATCACACAGAAACTTGTTTTGACACTTCTAATTAAACATGGAGGGATTTCTTTGGGCCTAGTATAGCTAAAAAAATACTGAGAGGTTTATACCCTGAAGGATCCTCACACTACCCTTTTGCAGAGGTAAGCACGGAAGTACCAAGTGAAGACAACTGCAGATGCACCTGCTTAACTCTCCAAAGTGAAAATTAGATCAGTTACAACAGTTTTAAGAATTATCTCCTAGACTAGATGTAACTCTCGCAGATCAGAAGCCTTCTGCCCTCAACACCTTGAGGGCTGCAGCTCTCCAGTGCTGCTAGTTACTCACATTACTCTTGCAACTTGACTTGTGGTAGCTTATGTGACTTCACCCAAAATATCCATGCAAAGCTCAGATATCCCTGCCTGAACAGCTGGAGCTCTCTAACACTAGTATCTTACCTGATAAACCTCTAGATTTCTTTGAGGAAAGTGACAGTTACTGGATATTTCCTGTTGTACTATTTGAAACACAGTAGCAGGATACACACTACGGGAAAAAGTAGTCATTAATCCAAAACATAAGTGTTATCCAAGGTAAAAATCATTTCAGGTTACAGATCCTGAATAGCATTCATCAAACTGTCTCAGTCCCACCTCACCTCTTCGTTTCACATCCACTATCCATTGGACAATTATCTACTGACATATAAGTTCATATCCATTGCTCCACTCCTCCTTGCTTGGAAATCCTGACTTGCCTAGTCACTAGTAATGACAATTTAATTACTTCTTTCCCAGAATCCTAGCTGGGTTCAGCAAAAACATGGACATGCAAACTTGGGGAGGTACGGAAGGACAAGAACTTCAGCTACCTTTCCTTTTAAGCAGAAAAATAAATTTTAAAAACTCTCAGAAAATTCTTTTGCGCTAGAAAAATATCCAGAGTATAAATATCAATTAACTTTTAAAGTCAGACTTCAAAAAAACCATAAGGAACTATTGGGAAGCTTCTTAATACACTGGAAAAGCTGAGGGTCAGTATAAGAACTGTAAAATAGCTAATAAGCCAGTGTAACGAGAGAGGGTATGGCTTTTAATGCAAGTGGGACTGTCAGGCTGCAGAGGTGCCCAGGATGTTAGTATTTCAGTAACTACTTTTTAGTTCATGTTTCATTAGTGATACTAGTTATGATGCAAGGCACGTAAATCTATGCACGTTTCATTGATGACAAAATGATTTGGTTATCAATCTGCTGAAATGCAAAAAATTAGGAGAGTTTTGGCCCCTTTTCTTTATTGCATCATTTCTTCCAGCAAAACAAGTGGAACAAATTCATGTAATAAATCTTTTCAAACTAAACCAACACTGAGTCTAAACATCTATTATATTTTGTTTAGAGTTCAAAAAGAATCCAGGAGGTTCCACTGCATAGCTGGTTGCTGGACACTCTCCAAATATTTATGTTACATATATATTTTTACTTGGCAGCTTGTGCTATTGAAAATATAAGTGATGAATAAAGAATAATATGCAGTGCGTGTGATGAAATTAACTTTTTTCTCCTACCATTCCTTCTAATTTAAATAAAACAACAACAACATAGTTCAGAGATCTTTTCCTCAGTTGCTTCTATTTGCAGATATAAGAGAAGATGCTATTCTTGGTCAGTTCTGCATACCAGATTTTCCAAAGGCATCTACAAAACACTAGACACCAATAAGGATATTCTTGGGCCCCTTCCCAATTCCATTAAAGTCAGTAATGAAATGTAGTTCTGTTTAGTGGTAGATAAATCAAGGGACTTAATTAGAATACTACATTTTAGAGAACAGCATCTTCTTCACGCTCTAAAATCTGCAACCAGTAGCATTATCTCCAGCGATGCAAAAAGCATCTCTACAGTCGCTAATATTACCAAGTGAGAGTCACGGAAGCATGTAATCCATATACATTGTTTAGCATGCAGAATGGAAGAGTTATAGCTTGCACACTTTTTTTTTGCTCTGACAAGCAAGGCTTCAGTGTGCTGAAGCATGTAAAGATTAACCAGCACCTTATTCAACAGCATTGAATCCATCTTCACCGGAATGACCTCAGCCAATACGCTCCTAGGAACATGTTTGCTTTTGTCAAGGTTACACATCCTCCTGCACCTCAGTCAACTAACAGTCCTTATCTTCACTTCCAGTTGATGGGCCTCTGGCTCCTAATAGAAATGTTAATCCACGGAAGCATAACCTTAAATTTCCTATTGCCCTTATGTTGTTTCGGAAGGTCATGCAATTGCTTTTATGCAATTATTTTTGTGCTATAGCTATTAGTAAGACCAAAGTCAAAGATCAGGCTGTAGGCTGATGTTTGGGAGTATTACCTAATAATGTTACTCCACCTTGACACTTTTTTTGTTTTGTCTTGGCCCATTTTTATCTCTATCTTCTCTAACTGTTTGTTCCTAAATGTGATTGTTTAATTATTCTGTCCTTCAAAAATGTGTTTAAGAGGAGTTTTTATTATTATTATTTTGATAACAAGGGGGTCTGCAGTTTGTCTGTTTCACTCCCTTTCTTCAAATTCAGTTATTTTAAACATCATTCTCCAGTCTTCTGGTGTCAACTAAATTAAATAAAAAAAACTTTCACATTCCATGGCTATCAGATGTCTGGAGAAGAAATAGTTTGATCCCTTTCAGGTGATCATATTAAAATGGTTTGGTTTTCCTTCCAGACATAGGGATCCTCATTTTGATGCAGTTATTTCTGTTAAACATCCTTTTTTTACCTCCACATTCTATATTATGAACCTTACTAAAAACTGAAGCAAAGTATTAATTTAAGTTTGGGTGCAATAGTCACATCATCTTTAATCTCCAATTAGAAAATATCTGCTAACAGAGAATAAAATCAAGCAGAAAATGACATTATTATGAGGCATTTAATTTCAGATATAGATTGTGAAGCAAATGCTATTTCTGGTGGTGAATCCTTAAACAATCATGGAGCCATCAGGAATGGATGCTATTTAGATGTGATTTTAGTGATTAGTGTGGACATAATATAAGAAATTGCCTTAAGGGCAAAAGAATGAGCTGAGGAGAAACAGCTATCTAGTTCTTATTAAATGGAAAGATAAGTAAAGGGAGATATAGTCCAAAGATTCAGTTTTAAGTGTGCAAACTTCGATTATTAATGGAATGATTTGGAAATTAAAAAGCTTTGAGATTCAAATATGGAAGAAACTTAAATTTTTTTCAATTAGTGGTTCTCAAACTCCTTTTCCAGTGAACTGGCATGCAGCAGTGAAGTGTAGAACAGGGTCTCTCTTACATAAGGGGCACATCTATAGGACTGGTCATATGGTTGGGAAAGCAGTTAAGAGACATGAGCTGCTATCTGCATCTCATGGATGTACTATCTGCATTTTTCTCTATGGGAAGTGTACATTTACATGCATTCTTAGCTGCAGTATGTCAAGAAAGCACATATATACATATGAAGGCAAGTCCACCAAAAGTTCTCTGCCATCCCTTTACCTCCTCTTTATCACCTATAGACTTTACTAGCAACTTTATTATTGAATCTCTGTGCACAAATGCAGGCCATTGCTGCATACTAGCAGATCAGTTTGCCCAATTTTTTTATTACACATGTGGCAGTTCTAACATTTTCCAGATGCCTATTGCTGATCAACAGCCTGCCAGTGACTGTCAGGAGCCTGCCAGCAGCGTGGCACCTGCCCTTTCCCACTGTCTCTTGGGTTACAGTACAGTCATCCATGACATTGACTTATACTGAACTTGCATTCCAAACACAGAGCCAACATACAAAGATCTGCCTAGAATTAAGACAGATCTAGTTCAAAAGCCCAGGCCAGCTCTCTCTATTTGTTGTGCACAAAGAGAAGGAATAACAAACTTGTGACTGTCTCCACAGAATGTCTTCCACCTGAAGGCAAGCCTCAACCCATGCTGCTGAGGCACTGGATTTGACAGCTGTGAGCATCATCATCTGTTGGCATTGGTGGACACGGCCACCAGAAAGGGCAGGTCCTGTCCCTGTATCAGCAACCCCTGAAGCCACAAGCACCTCCAGGAGGTCCAGTAGCTGGGCTTTACGTACACTTTACATACTACAGTCCGTGAGGCTAACCCTCCACCTCACTAAGTGGCTAAGTACTACAGACAAAGCTGAAGTCATACTTAAATCAGAAATGGCTCACTAAAGTAACAATTTTACCAATACTGAGTTTCGGGTAAAAGGATTCTGCTCTGGAAGTTAGACCGCAGCCCACAGTATGGGAGAGATGAGAAGATGAGAGCAGTAGAGGTGAAGTGCTCTCCAACAGCAGGAGTCCCTGAAAACATTCTATCTGACTCATTAGGATTTATTCTCAAGCTGAGCGGAGAAAATTGAGTCATAAGTGACTCATCCACTTACCAGATGGGAGGAAAGCATATATGAAATTTGGGACTGCCACTTGGTGAACATCACGAGCCACTAGTGCTTGAACTGTGAGTCAGCTTCACTGCCTGCCACTAAACAGGGAGCATACAGAGTGATGGATGCAGAAGCAATACACACTTTCATCTTCTGGCTAGTCCCCTTATCAAAGTCTATCACAAAGGAAAGGGGTTGAGAATATGACTTCCATCTCCATTTATTTACTAAGCAAGAACAGATGTTAATTAGCCTTATCCAAATCAGGCTCATGTCTTAACTTTCACACAGCTGTAACAGGTAGTCCATAAAAATTCAGGAGATGAAAAAGATTTTGTCATGCCTGCTCTGCTGCAGGCAACTTCTTAGCCATTACCTATACATAGGTATTTTGCTACCAAAACAGAAGTGCTCATTAAAGGCCAGTGAGCAGTGCCAGAAATCTGTCACCTTGCACATCATAACTGTTCCAATAAAAGTGGAAAATCAAGGCAGAGAGAAGGCAACAGCTACTCATCTTCAGTGGCACTTGCCAAATTTCAGGATTATGCACTTTGTCTTTTGGAATCAGAAATCTCAGCAGAAAGACTAACTTCAGAGTGTGGTTCTACATCAATCCTTTAATTTGACCTCCCTTTCTCCATACTGAAAGCCTCTCTGAGCTGCCTGTGTACATGCTGGAAAGTCCATAACATCCAATCCAGTCCTTGAAGCCCTAAGCAGTTTGCTCTGAGACTGGAAAGCTACTGTAAATCAGCTTCAAGCTGACATCTAAAAATACAAAGAACATAGTTGTCCATCCATTTTCTGGCCTGACATCTGACAGTTCAAGGTTAGTCAAGGGCCCACCTGGCCCTGTCCTACTTATTTACTTACTAATGTCACAAGCAGCTTGGACAGACACAGCTGTAAGTTTTTTGGTCTTTAGTCTTATGGTCCAAACATTCCAGATTTCCACCTGAGTGACTGCAGCAGCCTCCCCAGCTGTGCATTATTCTGCAGCTTTAGCAGAGCAATATTCACTTGACATACTTGCATTGGGAGCTGAAGATGTAGCTTCTGTGGGAATGAAAAGTATTTGGAAGCCAGGGTCTACTAGGTACCACTCTAGACCAGAATTTAAACCTCAGCTCACTGCAGTGATTCTGTAGAGGGGTATGTCCTTCCAGTCATGGTACAGTTACCGTACTGTAAGTATGATACAGATTTTCATAATTCCACAGTCAAAATCTCCACACTATTACTTATCATAGCCACAGAAATCAGCTAAACAGGTGTTCCAGTATGATCTTATGTACTATAAAGTTCACAAGCTATTTGCAGGAACACCTTATGCAGTTCCTGATAAAAGTATCATGATTTAAGTAAGCATTAGCATTTAAGTAAGTTCAGCTACAGATGTTTTCCCAATATCTAAGGAAAACTGAGATTAGAGTTTTTGCTGGTCCATAACACTAAATAGCACTGCATATATTCTGACAAATCCAAACTACTTCCCAAGGAACATCAGCATTGTTACACGTCATTTTTATCTTCTTCCTTTGGAACATATGCAGAAAACTGGTATTTGTATGTATTAGTTCCTTTGATGGTATAATAGCACAGCTACAAGTCAGTGGGTTTTCTTAGGTGAGAACAACCCTCTCATGGTACCAGGTTGTTACATCAATATCTAACACGCAATTTGTGTATGAGAATTTAAAATAAGCTACTAAGTACTGCCAACCATAAAATTCATCTGCCTGGAAAAGACTCTTTATCAACATTTGAAGTACAAATATGGCTTCTACTTTACATTTAACAAATATTGATTGATGCTTAAAAAAAAATAAGTATTATTATTGGAGATCCAGCCACATTCCTGAGTCTTCTCTTGCCTTTCTTCCCTGGGGACAAATCCAAACTAGTGATTTCCATGCCATATATTTGCAATATTCGAGTAAAGTTTGATTCCAGCTAACTTTTTTTTTTTTATGTAAGTATTCACCATGTGTGGCCAAAAAAATATAGAGATTTTCATCCAGAACAGCAATTCTGTTAAGAAAAACTAGTCCTGGCTGAATTATCACTTTCATTTTTGAAAGAGCCCTTAGTACTAACTAGAGTCTTCTCCACCTACTTCTTCAAAAGATGGGATTTTTCTGTAGCTACAATTGCAAAACTGAAGCTTAAATTGCAACTAAGTAATCCCTCATTTCCTTGTGGAAGCTAACTTCAAAAATGCAATATGTGAGGTCTGATGAGAAGAAACATCTATAGTTGCGGTATTCAAACACAGCAACCTTGATGAAAAAATTCCATGCAATTTTTCAGTTTACAACTATTAGGTTAGTTTCAGTCTTTCATTCCAAGTCTTTCTGGTCTGGAACCCACAAAGGGATATAGAAATGTGATCTTCACGGGTCACACTTGTCAACAGTTTATTCAACCACCAGGCTAACAGGGACAGGTGGCCCCAGGCACTCATTCACTGCTTTTCTTTAAAGACGTTGTATTTTTTGCGTAAAAGAATGAGAAACAGAATGTACACAAGAACAGCCTAACTTTATCGCCAAGTATCTGGCTAGTGTCGTAGGAGACAGACACCTGCACTATAACCTGTGTTCCAATGCCTGCTTCTAGTGCATTGTAATAACACAACACAACAAAACACAACGTGCTCAAGTATTAATAAGTCAAATAGATTACAGGCAGACTTTGCTTAGCCTTCAAAGGACACTCCTCCCCAGCCATTACCTTTGTGTCAGCACTATTGTCTCACCTTGTGTTAAACATTTAACTTTTTACCTTAAAAGGTTTGGCAATCAACCTGACAGGTGTGAACCATTAAAGCTGTTTATTCAGCCCTGGTTTGAAGCAAGGAGGTCTCCTGAATTTGAGTTTGCTTAGCAGACAAATATTAAATTACCCAGAAGTATGGTGTCTGACTAAAGCACAGGCATGGGGGGTCAAAAGATGTGGAAGGCATTGCTTTTGTATTCTCCCATTAAGCCCTACATTAAAATAAACTATGCTGTTTGTGCTTTGGTTTTTTTATCTGTGAAGGACTGAATTGTAAAGCAATTCAAAACTGTATTCAAGAATTTCAAAATCCATATGTAACTTGGGAATGGAATATAAGGAGAAATAGATAATATTGCTTTTGAACTGTACACTTTAAAATGTTAGAAAAAAATTAGAGATTTACAGAAACTTTCACAAATAACAATTTCTCTCTGCTAAAAAAGTTAGCCTAATGAAAATCTTTAAAGATTCACTGAAAGACATAATTTACATGACAAAATGGCAGAACAAGGGACATCAGAAACTCCTGAAAGAACTGAAGTCTGGCTTCCTGAGCTAGCTGGTTCCTCTCTTTTGTCCCAAAGACAAGCCAGTAATTACTGAATTTTCATCTTTTACTTTATGCTACCAGAAACTGAGTGACTGCAAAATGAACTGCAGTTTCTTTAAAGGGTGGAGTAGGTTTTCCTAGCGAACAGGTATTAAAAACCGGTCAGTGGGAGACAAGTTGCCTCCTATAACTATCTGAAATGCACATGTGCTGCTCAGATAAAATACAGTCCTTGATATGGCCACAGAAGATACATAAAGCTACAGAGGATCTAAGGTCTCCTACTGTTGATAATGACTCATATCCTGTATTTTTCACATAAGACTGCAAGTTCCAGCTATTTATGGTAGAGCCCATTAAAATTTTCTTTTCATGAAAAAAAAAAAAATGCTGTCAGTTGCCATTCAGGAGTTGATGTAGGAGGCCAGCTAGCATGTTACAGAAATTATCAGAGAAAAATACTATAATCACAAGAGAGCCAAATGTTTCCTCTTGAGCCCTTTGAGATAGCAGATGCATAGTCATAAGCAGATTCTTTTGTCTCTGAAGATTCTGCTCATACACAGATCACCCTAGAAAAAAGGGTGGGAAAATGGAAAAATATGATATGAATTATTTCAGTCCCTTAGTTCTACACCACAGATCTCATACATCAACTCTTCCCCTTACTCTGCCCCAAAACACAGGATGTGAACATACCTACACCACTGTTGAACTGGATGGGGAAGGAGAAGAGCGTGTGAGTGTGCCTGCTGCTGACCCACATAACACTCAACATCTTGCAGGCAAAAGGGGGAATACTACTTAAATGCAAAGCTACAATTTACATGAGTTTAATTAAAGCCTTAACATTCTAATCAAAGAATTATTTGTCCAGTTAGAATGTGATACTAACACTTATAGTTCAAATTTTACTGAGTCAAAACTGATACACACAAGCTTTCTATTACCTACCCATTTCTCTGGTGTTATGCTCAGCCTTTCACTGCCCCTTTGGGTCCTAAGGTCAGTCACTTCAGCCTACAGGAACATTATAGTGAGTCCTCGGTGTCCCAGATCTTCACTGGGAGGAACATAATGGTGGTGAGGTGCGGTGATATTGATGTGGGGGGAGGAAGGGGAGAGTACTCCTTTTTGCAAGGAGTGTGAAATCACATTAATAGTTTCTTCCTCCTCACCCTATGAACCACTTAGGACTATTTTTATACATTTTCTAACACGTTTTTACACCTTGTTCTTTCACCAGGTGTTTCTACCTGGTGGTTATGTCCTATAAATATTTTATACAATGGGAAAAAAAATCAACTACAGAATTACTATGCTGTAGAAACTTAAAATAAAACCCACAGTTATTGCTGTTGAATTTCAGTTGTGAACTAATTCAGCCATGTATTAAAAGATCAAAAGACATTTCTAGGTAAGACTTTTCCCCATGTAAGTGAAATAAATTTTAATACATGCCTTGTTTTTTCAGTTATAATTTTTCACTGATTCATTGTATCCAGATGCTAAACACTGTTCATATTTCACTACACATAGAAGAGTTCCCAGTTGAATAATGCAATTCATTTCAAAGTAGTCCCTGATTGCTGAGGGATGGTTTATAAAATCAAAATGGCCCTTTAAAAATATCACCAGGCAGTAAATTTTACAAGTGCTGAGCTTCAGTCATGTAGGAAATTAGGTGTTAGGAGACTTGAGTATGATATTAATTGATCTCTCCAGAGTCATATTCTGCCATCATTCCCCTTGGAATCAACAGGAATTTTGAATGAAAATCAATAGCAGGATATTATGCTGTAACTAAATGCCTTAGGGATGACGTATATAGTGGAAAAAGAAAAAAGCTGAGATCATTCAAGACAGGATTATTGATAGTATAAACACAATCCAATACAGGAACATCAGTTCTCCTGTTGCAACGGAACTTTCACGTAATCATAGAATGGTCGAGGTTGGAAAGGACCCATTGAGATCATCCAGTCCAATGTCCAACCCCTTTGCTCAAGCAGGGTCACCTACAGCAGGCTGCCCAAGACCATGTCCAGTTGGGATCTGAAGATCTGTATAACCTCTCTGGGCAACCTCTGCCAGTGTTTGACCACCACTTTCATGACAGAAGTGCTTACTAAACTGCCTATCTCTATTAAGAATTGATCATGTAATTAATGCCAAAGTGGTAACAGACAAAGGTATTTTTCAAGTGAGATAAACTATACATGCCTGTGTTATCAGATCTTTTCCCATCTAGTTTCAAAGGGGAAATTTTGATTCTTCATTGTGAAGTAGTCAAAGCCAGTTCTGACATGCTGGTCTTTGGAGACATAAAGGGAGCATCTGTAATCTGTATGTACAACCTCTGACCAAAATATTTATAGCTAGAAGGGATGAAGATGGACAGGAGTTGTCAATCAAGGGGTGGTTGCTTTATGAGGATAAAACATACACATTGCTTTTATCTAAAAAGATACACAGACCCGAACAGGACAATGTAGAAAATGCCAGTGGGTAACACAGGGTCCACTTTTCTGACCATGATTCTAAACTAAGATTATCCATGTCAAAAGCCGCAATGAAAGACCAAAGGAAAAGGCAATTGCACTATTCAGTGGAACAAATACTTTTTTTGTCAAAGGGGTTAGGAATCAGTTCTCAGGTCCACCGATGCAACTACTCCAGTTTCTGGTACTCTGCAAGACTTGACTGTGGAATGGTTGCAGAAGGAAGGATTTCCTAAACCTGAATTCCTGCAGTCCCGTTCTGGGAAAGAACGGATCAACAATAAAGCAAAAAAAAAAAAAAAAAAAGCTGGGATAAATACACTTTCCATGTAGAATCAGAATAATTCAGGTCAAAAGGGCTTCAGGAGGTCTCTAGTCCCAATTCCTGCTCAAAACAAGGTCAGTTATGAGGTCAGATTGCTCAGGGCTTTATCCACTTTAATTTTTTCAAAATTAAATTTGCAGATGACTCCTCTGAGGTACACGTGTATCAGCAAAAAACCAGCCAGCACAGAGGTCAACAACAGACAACTTGGGATTCAAGACACTTCTGAACTACCATGAAACTTCCTGGATCATTATTACAGCATATAAACATGAGACAATGAATCCCAATTAATTTGTGCACAATGCTGGACTCCATGGGACATATTTGAAATACCAGTTCTGTGCTTTAGAGAACTCCATCCTCTGTCATAATAAGAAATTTTATTGCAGCAATAAAGCAATTTATATGGCTTAGAATTTAAGGCTCAGACTTTAAGGTTTCTTGCTCCAAACAGATGTGCAGCCTGGCCCACAGGGACTCTTAGCCCAATACTCTTCTGCTACACTGGTATTAATCACATTAATGTCTTTACTAAAGTAAATTTTTCCTGAATCTTGTATTTGGCCAAACCACAATCAGTG
>NW_010552343.1:20542-23588 GCF_000687285.1 Phaethon lepturus | reverse complement strand
GCAGGAATGGGACAGAGATGTTCCGACCAGGGCCAGAAGTGCTTCTGCTTTTGGCCAGATTATTCTGGAGATGTAAAACGAAATTATCGCCTAACATTTGGGAATCCTAACACATACCCGTATCCTACTGAAGACTAATCACAACAGTTTCACATTTGGAAAAAAAAAAAAAAATCAAGTGAGCAGAAACAGTAACTAGTCAAGAAGCATTCAGTAAAAATACTCCAGAAACTTCCAAAGCTTACAATAGCCCCACCATGAAAAAAATCAGGTAGCATCTGAATGTTTGCAAAAATCGGTAAGGCAGGAAAGTAAAAGTCAAAATTGTTTTAACCAAGAAAAACCCCAACCAACCAAAAAACCCACACCACTCACAGGCCACTGCAATCGTCCCATATGCTGGTTCTTTTAACTAGATTTACCTTAAGAATTTACAGTTATAGTGTTAAAAATTAGAAAGTAGTGATGAGTGGATAATTTTATTAAACTTTTTTTATTTCACTTGTTCTTCATGCCGTGTACATCATAGAGGCCAGTATCAGTAGCTTAGGTATTATGATGCAAAATTTCTACCAAGAAGCCTGTGCTCATGTGCTTGCGAGGAAAAATGCAAACGTGAACTTGACTCCTTGGAGCATACAGCCAATGGAAACCATGCAGTGTGAAAAAGTGCTTTTGTTAATCCTCTGCCTACTCAATTAATTTCTCAACCTTCTTAAAGAATGAGACTATATTAGTAGTTCCTACGTTTACTTTCATTAAACTGTTTGTAAAAATAAGGATCAAACAAATGGCCAAAGAAAGAATAATCCATAAGTGCGTTTCAGTTCATTTAACCTCAAAATACCTTCCATCAAAAGATTCCTGGTAGTTATTTTAATATCATCACCCACATATACTCTAATTTTTTTTTTTTTTAATCACTAAATAGTTCTTTGCAAATGTGCCTAAGTTCATCTCTTCAAAGGTATGAACAAGCAGGAAGGATACATTTTTAGCAGCACTTTGAAATTCATGTTTCAGACAATAGTTTGTGAGGTCTGAGATCATGCCATGCAAATGACCTGTCCTTTCTTCCAAGTAATTAAGGTATAAAAGACCCTTAAACTGTATCAGTTTTGGCAGTGACTATCTCTCAAGTACCTGGATTTAATCATCAACAAGATGACTCTCACATTCTCTTTTGTTGCACTCTCATTTCATTGTTTACTGTTCCTATTACAGAAATTCTGCAATTCTAACAAGAAAATTCAGAACTTCATCTTCTAAAATGTCTGCCTTCCCCCTCCCTTAAAAACATCCAAAGCTCACATTAATCCCAAAACTGGAAAAGCGGATAATATCTAAAGGTTGGAGAGGGAATAAAGGAAGAAAATAGGAGAAAAGCATCCTTACGCGAAACATAATCTAAGATTCACTGCCAAGCAAGTTCAGAACGTTTGCATTTCATCACACATCTTTTCATTTGACTGTGTCTAACCTTTGATATGTTTGAAAAGTGAGAATAATAGAAACATCATCTAGCAACAGCTATATTAATGGATACCATGTATTTCACATAGACCGGTGATGAATTACATAGTTTGTAAAAATGTTATTGCATATATGGGATTAAGGGTTTCTCACTTAAAGCATTATCAAAAGTTACATGAGTACTGCATTAGCAATACTGACTGAAAACAAGCATATCTAAGGTTGCTTTGTACTGCTCCTATGGTTAAATTGAAGGCCTATTATTCTAGTTACCAAAACATAACCATGAGAGTCTTTCTAATCCTCAAAAAAAGGAATGATTTATATCCCTGAACAAGCTCATGTTACAAGAATATATAAATCAAATGAATTACAGATTTAGCAAAGAATTAGGAAGTCTTAGATGATTTGCAAATAACAATAAATTGTTGGTTAAAAAAGTCAGTCACATACTTGTATCACATACATGTTTTGATAGAACAAAGACAGTAACTGTAACTACTTCCTTTTTTTGTAGGATTTGCTTCTTTTCCACCTGTCCTTAACTTGGAATTCAGTTCTCCCCACATTCAGTCATGCAGGAATGAAGGCCTCCATAAAACATTCTAGGTTTAGCACATTAAAAAGAAAAAAAACCAAACCACAGTTAAACTCTAAAAAAACCAAATGTTAACTTGGCAACTTCTTACCTGAATATACACTGAGAACAGAAACAGACACTGATGTTAATGACTAAAACCTTTCAGCTTCTTTTGCTTCTGCTAGGAAATCAGCAGCCCACAGCGAGGAGTAAGCAACTCTGGCTGGCATTGCACCTGCCACAGGTAAGAATCTGCAAGTACATGCTATCACAGACCAGCAGGAACATGGTAATAACTCATTGCTACAGAAGGCAGCAGTTCTGCACTCCCAGATCTGCTCCATTCTATCACACATCTGACAAGTTAGTCAGATTAGATATGGCACTTCTGCACAAAGAGACATTCAGGAGTTGGAGAGTAAAAGTTTGAGGGCTGCAACTGGCTAATGAACAAGTCTGTTTTAAAAAAAATGAGGCTCCACACCTCTAGATCTTGCTTGGACCTATCTTTGCCACCCCTAAAGGCTACTGCTATGCTAACACAAAATTAAAATCCCCCCTAAGAAAACTAGGAAGTTGGAACAAAATCCTTTTGAACAATGGAGCAGCGTCAGCAAGAATCTCTACTGGCAGATGGACTGAGTGCCCTGGCTCGAATGTGCAACTTAGACCATGGAAGATAATCTGCATGCCTAAAATACATTATTTTCTTTAAGAGCTGGATACTTTCAGAAGAGAAGCTTACTGAGGATGGCAGGGAACAAGAATTAAACAAACAGGAAAAACGTCTAATGCAGGAAATTGGGTAACAGCAACCAGTGATTTAACAACTGATATAAACAAAATATAGTATCTACAACAACACTACAAATACTAACATTGTTAATAGCAGTGCTTACCTCCCCTGGAAACCAGCTTGCTTGCTTTCTCTTACTTAAAGTTCCATCAGCATCACTGTATTAGTGGCTAACGGTTGCTGCAGACACAGGGCAA
>NW_010552343.1:0-20511 GCF_000687285.1 Phaethon lepturus | reverse complement strand
CTTTCCCTCGCACAGCAATAGCGGCAGACCTTTACTTTTACTAAAGGAAGGAGCTTTCAATTGCCACGCTTCACCGTACGTCAACTGTACAGTCCTGTTATGATGGACCCCATGGGGAAAGCGGAGCAATGAAACTAGAAAAGGAGAGAGACACTTCCAACCCTTTGAAGGACGCTAGCCATAAGTGATAACAGTCAAATGAGTGCAACTGCTTTAGTCTGTTTAATTTTTTAATGCCAGACAACAAAGAATGTGCTTCAGTGGACTCCATGAATCTGATCTAATATCACACTGCTACCTAAAGGGGCAAGCTCCTTCCCCTTACCTCAAGTAGTGTATTACTGCTGCTTCCCTTGTATTAGTACAAGCATTTGTGCAGCCACATGGTGAGCTTATCAGAAAACTGATTTGGCTGGAACTAAGCCAGAAAAAGAAACATAAAAACTGATTCATTTTCAATCAGCGTGGTTCCTTGCTCCAGCATACTGTGTGCTCCCTTGGCAACAGTCCAAAGGACAGGGCAAAACGCATGGCAGAGGATGAAAGGGAAGGCAGGATCTCTCTTTTCAATAGCAGACTGGCTTAAAAACACCAGCGTCAGAGGTGTGGTATTAGTTAAACAATCTGAATGGAAATTCTAGCCATGGACTGTACATCGCCTATCCTCAACTGAGATGTAATAAAAAAGCACCAACATTTCTTCAGTAATAAAAATCAGAGATACTTGGTTCAGTAACACTTCTTTGATTATAGAGGAGTGCTTATGATTTTCTTTAAGCTCATAAGTTTACTGAAGTGAAAAGTAACGCTGTTCTTGTCATTCTAAAGGTGAAACTTGGTATAAATGGTACACACTTCACAAAGCAGAGAGCCTGCTTGGGAGACCAAAATAGTAGCTCTGCAGTCAGCGCTCCAAAACATGAAAGCAATGGCTGGGTATGCTATTGAACGAATCATAGGCGGGGAGTTAATTAATCACTGTAAAAACCTCAGTGCATAAAGCAGAGAAACTAAAGGATCTGCAGTTTGAATTCTTAATTTCATTGTCTTTTCAATATATTTCCATGGTACAGATGATCTTTCATATCTCTGAGGCATTACCATTGCTCAGGGTTCTTCAGGGAAACTAACCACATCTGAACTGCTTTAGTTTCACATAATTTGGATATATCTGCAAGTGAAGCTTTTCAATTTCATTATTGAGCAAAAAGCACAATCTAATTTCTTCAATTTTATTTCTTCTGTAGTTACATTTTTATGTATTGTGTATTCAAAATCAACATGATAATTTATTATGCAGAAGTGGTTATGCAAAACTGTGTCTATTTCTCCCATAAGAGGGTGGGGGTGAGGGAACTTATGCCTTTCAACAAGAAAATTTAATGTGGAAAAACACAGTTTATTTTAAAATGTCATTCCTATGACATTTTTGCCTTTTTTGGAGACGCATGGCTTGTTTAAAAGATACAAGCACTTCGGAGCCCACAGTTCCCCAAGGAAATGGAAATGTGAGTCCGATTTCTTCCAGTTGCATAAAAGCACAAAAAACTCAAGCATTAAATCTTAACTTTTTGTTTGATTATTGCTGAATGACAACTTTAGGATCTTTACTCCTTAAAAAACTTCCTTCCTATAACATCCTACCAACTAGACTTCCTATGAAATAAAATCCATCTTTTACTACTGGACTTGCAAAAGCCACAGTGAAGAATTATTCTCAAATCTTGTAGCTGATTTAGATTGCTAATAAAAATCCTTTATCAAATGTCACAAAACCTGCAATTACACCAACTCCATTTGTAGATGCTTGATTGCAACTGGAATGAAAGTCAGGAGGTATTCAACTGTGCATAAGGATTTAATTAAATTCTTCCAATACTTGACATTATAGATATTCATAACACTGAATTTTGATCACAGCATTTCTTAGATTTCAGCTCTCTCTCTTGAATGTAAGTTCAGTTACATATTCACTATTAGACATGAAAGAAAACAGAAAGAATTACTAGTGTGTATGGCTATATAACATCCTGCCTTTGAAAAGGACGCAAAAGGCATACGCAGACATTACCGAGCTCTACAACATTCACCCATGCAGGACTGCTGCAGTGCCACTACTTGTATAATAAATGATAACACCGTTAAGGAAACACATTCGTTTGAAACTATTGGATAGCTATGTCCCTATTTCCTCCCATTCGCTGACTGCCAATGGCATTTACTTGCAACTGTAAGTTTCTCCCCTAGAAAGCAGCATCTCCAACATCACAGCATCCCCCCAGCACTCTACTCCAAAAGAATTGGCAGCTAAAGGCACTATACCAATCTACATATTCTTCACAGATTATAAAATTCCATTGGCATTTTGTTCTTTAATGCAAAAAGGGCATGAGTTTCTGCCTTTTCCCACCAGCCTACACACAGGTTTTCTCCACATCTTTGCCCCACTCATTCTGATTCAAGAGCTAATAACACAAGAGTAGCCTTGGTTTCTCCCACAACTTTAATCTGACCAGACCGGTACAAAGGCATTTCTAACTGTAGGAAGTTCCCATTTTAATTAATGCAAGTTTCTAATAATCTCACGATACAACACACATGGGCTATAACATTATAGTCACTCAACTCAGATGCAGAAACAGATTGATCTTATATGATTAAGAACAAAATGGCAAGATATTAATGCCCATAAATCCATGATAGAAAAATAGCTGCATTTCACAGGTAAAAAGTATTTTTAAAATTCTAAAATGATAGAGCAGCCTTTAACATTGCAGCACATAACTAAAAGAAGCAAATTAAACACATATATATGATTCCTGTCACCCGAAATACCTAATGCAGTACCCCTCTCTCCTAACTTAAGCACTCTTCTACTCTTCTCTGCTGCACCACTCCTAACTTCCATATGATTTCTGTACCTACAGAAACACACACTCACGTTACTGTGGCTACTCTCATTAAACAAACCTGCACACCATAAAGTCACAGTTATGTAAAGGATTTTGCAATCCCTATTATCATTAAGTAATATTGAGGAAGAACTATCTGTTTAAAATGATACGACAAGTGATGCTACAGTTAGGACATAGGACCCCCTTCGAAAAAAGTGTCAATGATTCCACAAAAAGCAGAGGACACAGGAATTTTTGTTGTCCATCATACGTATACTTACATATGTGTATGCATACATATTGCTAAATATTGCAATTTTTAATATCCAGTTCAGTTGGGATTCTCTAACATATTACACAGATGAATAAAAGCATATAGAACCCTTCCATTCAGCATTTTTAATAGATTAATTCAATTCTCAGAATGACAAAAACAAGGCAAAGAAATCAAGTCAAGAATAAGCTAACCATCGTTTGAGGCTGGACTTTATATACATCACATGCTAGACAATGCTGCAGTCTCTAAAGAAATTACTTTCTCCATTTCTGTGTGTGCATTAATATTTGAAAGATCAGCCTTTATCTTTAATGGTTGCTTTTTAAAAGATAGAGCAATGATCTCAATAGCAGTTGACCCATGCTACAAGTGACACATTCTATCTGTCCTTTCTAAACAAATACATAATGCATTTAATCAGGTAACCCTAGACCACGCTGTTAATCAGCACTGGAATATAATTTATCAATAGTCATTTCCAGTTTCATTTGCAAAAATCATTAATTAGCTTATGGAATTACAATTATATAAAGAAGAAAATACGTCATTATCTGTAAAAAGTAATGGCAGGCATAGCTCTTACTCATCTTTGGATATGCAAGATTCTGAAACAATTTCTAAAACCAGACATGTAACATGACCTGTTCTCAAGTGAACAATTAATGTTCAAATCAGGCAGAGATGTATTTTTGAAAGACTTTAAGACAATCGTCAGAATTTTTGCAGTGGTCCCCAAGTATGTGCTAGAAAATAAACGTCTATATAAAATGCAAATGGCAAACAAAGATTTGGAAAAAAATCAAATATATTTTCATTGCATAAGTAGCAATAACATATTTCCTACAAATGACAATGGAGAATTTAACTGCCTGCAGTAGTACTGGGGACTTATGTCCCATGAAGGATATAAAATATAACATATTACATAATGTTAAGGTTTAGCATATTTTGAAAGTTTTTGTCAAATCCTGTAAAAAAGGAGACTTGCTTTAGTGGAATCAAGATTCCACATGAGGGAATAAAAATCAGTAATCACTTTGAACCCCATAGTCATACTGATCTTCACAGAGAATCAGATTATTTGCTAATAATATTACCTAAGCTTACCTGTACTGTTATGCAGTAGGCAGTACCTCATGCTTACAGAAAGGTAAAGTTTTATCTTTAAAAAGGGTTCACTCAAGTATTTCTCATAACATGAGGCATGAAAAGTCATTAGAACAATGGAAGCTGTTCATTTTTCAGCAGGATTAGGCCTTTATTTCTTAAATAGGAAAGCAAATATTTTAAGTAAGCAAAACACAATCCAATTTTCAAGACAGTCACAGAAACTGTTAAGTTGAATATAAGCTAGAACAGCAGGGAATTCAGAAGATAAAACTGCCAGATGACTTTTGAAGTGGATAACATACCATGTTACAAGAATTATACAAACAAAAACAATCAAAATGTGTTCTATCAATCGCCAGAAACTCCTGTCCAGATTCAAAACACTGTAAACTGAAGAAATTTAGCATCACAAGAAGAAACAATTTTGTATTTTCTGATAAAGTACATCATCTCCCTCTTCCACATTCAACCTTCATTGTTTCAAAGGAAGGGGAACACCACAGAAGCAAATTCTTTATACTGGGGCTGGAAAAGGGGGAGGAGAGACAAGAAATTCTCTGGATCACTAAATAATATGGTGCAAAACCAGCAAGATCAACAGTGGTCAAGACAAGACTCTTGTCAGTCCCCCTTGGGCTCCTAGTTCATTAGTGTTACAGAGGACACCCTTCAAAACTTACTTTTGCAAGTTCTTAACTTCATGGTCACCCCTATCTCGTCATACCTCTCTTCCACAGATTCATCACCCTCTAGCTTGAGGTAACTTAAGTTATGATGATGATATTCCTTTTCATTCAGCTTAGTCCATAGAGTTATGTCTTTATACAGCAAGAAATTAATTACTGTTCAATAAAGCACAACAGTCTATAAAAAGCATCTGCCTAAAGATAATGAAGCCCACATCTGGTCAGGGATTCGAGAAAAAAGGAAAGTGCAATTACCTTAGATGTGAATTACACATTTTGTCCATCCTAAGGAATTTCTAAATCACAAGTATTTGCTTACTTCTTTCTAACAAACCAAAACGTAATCCTCAAATGAGCCACATTTCATTGACATTTACTTTGCATACCTCTCAAGTATAGTATTTACTTCGTCGTATATCTTCATGATTATACTGACATCAGTACCAACAACAAAGTCTCACAAAAATAATGCCTCAAAAAGGGTATTAAACAATCAGCATAGAGTAAATAATTAGTTAAAATAAGTATATTATTCTGGAATTAAACTTTGATTATAAACAGATAGTGAAAACAGCAATCTATATTCACACAGCCTTTGAAAAACAGTCCTGGGCATTTTATTGTACAAACATGTGTCCCCATCACTTGGATTAAACAAAAACCTTCAGCAAATTTTGTATCTAGTTTGTGAATCAACTAGAATAAGACAGACACTGGAGCAAGGCTCATCATCTGTTTACCCAGAATTTCATGCATGCTGGCTAGCATGTTGCTCTTCTTTAAACAGAGCCCATTCTCAAGAAGTTGGTGTTTACTCACAGCGGTAAAAATACCAAAATCCCTCATCAGAGTCCAGCCAAATAAATTCAAGCCCACATAAGCTTTCTAGCCACTACATGCCAGGGCACAGGAAATCACATGTGCACATACAGGGCACAGGACATGCTATTTGCACAACACAGGTTTCTGTAGCTATGCTTAAATACAGATTTGTATTAGTGTATTATTTCTCTTTCCCCACCTTCAGGTCAAGATAACCGATTGTAATAATACAAGGTTCTACCAAGAGATCTCGTTGCAGCTGCAGCTCCAGTCTCTCCCATATTTCACATAGCAAAGAGAGGGAATGCAAACAAAATATCGCTCAGAGTAATCGTAAATACGTAAGAAATGTCATATTATGAGTTTTCTTCCTCACGTAAGAATAGACTGGAAAGTAGATGGAACAAGTGGGCAGGTACTTGGGACTTTTTTCTCCCTCTTTGTGGCAAGTGGAGAAACCCTGCTATGATTTACTTGTGCAAGTTAGCAATCACCTTTATTATAAAAATGTAAGATGATTTTGTTTGAAGGACACTTCAAAATTTTTTATCTTCAAACACAGTTGTATATATGACTAGGAGCAGATTCACCAATTTCCAGTAATTTTCTTTCAAGCTTGTTGTTCATGTAAACAATTACAGAAAGCCAGAATTATTTTCTAAATGCATCAGTATGATGCAGGACTAGCGCATACTTTGCTTTGCCTAATGAAAAGAGCTTTTAGGCTGTGTAAAATGCTAGTGATGGAATTGTCAATCACGCAAACATGTAAGTTGCTTTTTTCCTCCAAATTATGCTTTCAGAAGCTTTTCATAGCTACTTAACCTCAGTTCCTCACTACCTGTGAGTTGTTAACTTCTGTTAAAGGTCCTTTCTCTCACTCATGTCCAGAAATCTTTATCTCCAGCTACTGGGAAAGTTCCAAGATGCACGGGTCTGTGTATTTCTCCAGACCCTCTGAACATGAACTTCAGACACTGAAATCTGGCAAGTACAGACTTCCACCAACACCTGAATACTGTTTAATACATCAATCCCAGCCAGGTCAACTGTATTCTGAAGAACACTTAGAACCCTACAGCCTGATGACTGTAATTCAGGAAGCTCCTTTCTCCATGTAACACAAGAACCTGCCTCTACAGCCAGTCCTTTAGAGAGAGACTTTCTCCCATTTGAGTTCATTATACTCCACAGCTAATAAAAAGAGCTACTTGAACAGTACTATCAGGTGCCTTTTACAGCCAAATCTCCCAAGATCACAGGTAAGCAAAGGCTGAGAAGGCTGGGCAGCGAACTGACAAAATCTAACTGGGATTCAGGTGCCTTTGTGGGGCAAACTAACACATTTTGTAAATGGAAAAGGCTAGTAAGTGGTAGGTAGTTACAAAAGATTTCCTAACATGACAGTTTGTTAGGCTGCAAGTAACCTGCTAACCTGGGACTATATTGTCCTCTTGTTGTCACTGTGTCAGCTGAAGAGTTTAAGAAGTCATTCTGTCTCTAGCTGCTTGGTTGTTGTCCTTCTTGAAATAGGGTGTCACACCTTCCAAATTTACTGCGTATTTGCTTGTATGATAATATACCCTGGCCCATTTTAGTAAGAAAGAAAAGTTGTGCCAGAAGAACTTGTATATCTGCAGCTTATTTTTACTTTTAATGGTTTTGTTTTTATTCTACAGCATATTTTTACTCTAATGGATAAAAAATTGCTTATGTCACAGACCTTCAGGAAAACAGGAGTACTGGTAACCTCTGTTGGCATAGGTGGAACTGGAACAAGACCGGCATCTAGACTTACTGTTCAGTTTCAGAAGGCTACATAGTTTTTGCTTTTTCTTTTCCTTAAAGGTGCACATAAATGTACTTGTTACTCCACTATTAATCTGAATATCATATTGCCAGTTTTAAAAGTACTCTTCAAAAAAAAATTAATGAAAAAATATAAATAATAGATTTGCACTAAATGTATAAAATCTTTTAATTAACATATTTTGATATATAAAAACACATACACAGCCAACCATAACAGCTGCTAGTTTTTTAAAAATTGTACAAGCGGCTGTGATTTCTTACTATTAGGAGTAGTTTCCTATTAATCTTTGCAAAGCTACTTCAGTCAAGTTCTTTGTGATTAGAAGGCACCTTGGACTAAACCACAATAGTCTGGACTAAACAATCTGGAATACACTACAATATAGTGTATGGTGACAAATGGTATCTACACTGAAGACAGATGTTTGGATTAGTATTTTCTGAATATTCTAAGTTTACAGAGCATTCTAAGAGCACAGTGTAACAGACGGATGGAGAGAGTGTGTTCTGATAAATTACATATACCTCTGTTCCTATTTGAATTGTAAATACCATGTTGATACAAGTTACCCCATGAATAAATTGCAGTACACACTTACATAATCATCTGCTAATGTGAAGTGTTGAAAAAAAAAAATGCCTGCTGTTAGCTAGAAGCATGACAGAGTGATCTGAACGCAAATAAAAAGCAGTTAATACTGAATACTGTCTTTGTAAACAGATTTTGATGGATTTAGCGTCATCATTTACAAACCAAGAGACTAAACATAAAGTGCAGTTAGGATACTGAATGTCTTTGGTACCAAATCCCTTGTGAATTCCTACATGAATTAGGGAAGCTGTCACTCAGAATTAATAAATACTGCATTTTAGTATTTTACGAAAACAACATTTTTCCCGCCACTATTCTCTACTAATACAAATTTTGGAAACATTCCATCTCCCAGTTCCTTGAAATGAAGGTATCCAACACAGCGAATAGAAGGCTGGGCAGCTGAAACTAAAGTCTGCTTTTAACTCTGATCCAGACTTTCAGTCTCACTTTGGGTGAGTCCAGCTGCATTCAAACTGAAACTGGGAATGCTTCCCATCTTATAGATTTGAGTGTGCATCTTGACTACATAATGGGAGGCGACTGGGTGGGCACTATCACCTGGAATTATCACAGGCAGGAAACCCAGTCACACAGGAGGGAAATGATGTCATGCAGTGCAGGTACAGCCTTAAACAATCTGTCTCGGACAAAAACCTTGCTACATTCTAAAGCCTCTTTATTCAGTGATGAAAAAATGCAATCAACAGGTTAAGGACTAAAATTAAATAATCACTATAGCCATGAACCATAAGCTATTGTAACATTCTGCAAGGTCTACTGTCCAGTGTCAACTGACACACAGCTAGCTAGCAAGAAACCACGGCTAAAAAAGTTATTACTGCATGACCTGTATTTTATGTGCCCACTTAGATGTGGCACGAAGTTATATGCAATATACAGTCTTTCACAAACAAATGTAAAGTCCTGTATTTTGACCTTCTCCTCAAAAACCTCATGTTTCCACACTGCCTGCAGAAGAATGCCTCAAAACGCACGTACTCAAACCTTTCCTCTGCATTGCTGCAACTCACAGGGTCTTGAGAGTTCTTTAAAAGAGAAAGGTCATAAATTGCCTTTTATTGTGTAAGCACAAGACTGAAAATTCCTCTACTGTATACTTTCTGTAGTATTCAAAAAACACAGATAATGGTAAGGTAGAATTGACTTTATGAATTAAGACATTTCTAAAAATGTTTGCAAATAAGTGTCCTACAGTACTGTGATATTTTCTTCTGTATCTCAGAGCCAGAAGACATTTTACTTTAAATTACTCCTTAATAGAAATAGTTTTATTATCTTTGTAAAGCCATTTCTCTCCATGCAGAAAACTGTGAGATGGGCTCCCTCTAGAGTCTTATCTCTGATACAAAACGTGAATTATAAAAGATTGCATAGGTCATTAACACATGCCACCATCCTACCTAGTTCCCTTCCAAAAAAAGGTTCTGAGATACCACTAGTGAGAAAAAACTTCACATTCTCAGTTAAATAGGCTTATGTATTTGCACAGATCAATTAAACTCTTAATGCAGTGCAGTGAATTTTGCTATTCCATATAGCTATCACAAGATCCAAATAAATTTTTGGATACTTCAAAAACCTGAAGCTAAGCTTAGAAGTGGAATCCTCTATCAGTATTAAAAATGTAACTTTAAATAAAGGCATTACATATATGTAAAAATATACCTTTCCCCTTGAACATCTCTTAAAGTTGTTTCAGTAATTCAAGTAGAACTCATAGCAACCTGGAGTTTGATCTTGTTTGAGGTCAGTGGATGCTTTACCAGTAATACAAGCATGAGAACATGCAAGAAGATTATCAGCTCCACAGTAACTAGAGAAGGGAATAAATGGTGCAGGTGGATAACTTTTGTCACCAACTAATGAAAATTGTATTATAACCCATACTCATGGAAGACATATTCTTGTCTTCCACACAGAACAGAGTGAGTGTGAAGGAGAGATAGTGAGCAGAGTGAGACTGCGCTGTGTCTTCTTTCCCCCACCAAATATGCCAGGGTAGCAGAGCTGAAGCAGCATAGATGGGGGAGTAGGTTGAACCAGGAGAAAAACTGACACTGTTTGTTTTTCTTCCCTAAGCAAAGGGAAATGATAATGCGAATCTCAGGATATAGTCCCTGACACTATTCCATGAGTGGTTCCATGCAAATATAGAGAACCTCTTTTTCCACCTAATACAAGCAGAAGTGACAAATCCCTAAGGACAAGAAATGCAAAAATTTTACAACAATAAACTGTTTCATTTCATTTTCTATAAACTGGTAAAACAAAAGAAACAAACAACTGGGAAAAAAGTTTAAATTTATAAAATGCCCATGTAAATCTAGCACCTTCACAGCCTTGTGTTTTAATGTTCTTTTGTTTCCCACTCATTGGGAAAGAAAACACAAGACTTTGCCTTCAGAAAAATATATTATATTGTAGACGTGACAGCCTCTTCTAGAACAAAGAGATCATTACTTCCTCATAAATCTGATTATTACAATTATGTAATTAGCACAGCTGCACAAATATAAATGACAACCAACATGTGGATTAAAATCTGTTATTAACAGATACACAATAAATCATAAATGCTTCCCTCACTTCCTGATGCTAGGATTCATGCTCTTATTTTGCTCTACAATTCTAGATCTGAATGTCATATTGTACTTTAAAAAAAAAACACACACACAAATCAACTAGCACATGACTAAATTAAGATGGCTATTAAGTTTTCTTCAGAACAGTTAAGAATAGTTTACAGATTTCACTCCCCCCCCCCCAGAGTAACAGTTAACTTACATTTTCCCTTTGCAATGTACTAAGTGCATTGCTAGGGCTGATACCAGTCACCCTCTGCAGAGTCTGGCAAGGAAAAGGTATAACAAGAGCCTGATGCCTTGACTATCTCAGTGTTCGTTAAATTCTTAGGCTGAGTACAGAAAATTGTCTGTACAATCTCTTAAAAAACATTGGCACTGCTTAAAAGAATAATATGTTGAATGGCATCTTGCAGTCCTTTAGGCTTTTGATACATATATGCCAGTTAATAGGACTACCGGCTTAGACAGCAACAATATTCTAGAAGAGTTTATTTTTTTTTATTCACTTTATATTAGTGAGTAAGCACCAAGACAAATAGAAATAAATGCATTATGTTCTGTTTTTCTTTCTTAATGCTTCAGTGCAAAATTACATCTGTAATTACACAAATTTTCGTTACTAACACAGTTAAGACTTCCTTCTAGTTTTACCTATTAATAAAATAAGTTAGCATCTGTTTTTATGGGTTGGAAAGGATTATCAAATATTACATATAACATCACATAAGTTTTCAAACACAAAATTAATTCAGGACCTTCTACAAACCTCACTCCGCCTTTAATTCATATTAGCTTCCTTTCTTCTTTCACAGGTTCTACAGTTCCCCACAAGCTTGGTAAAAGATGTTTTGGGGCAGCGGGGTGGTTTAGCATGCTTGGAAGTTAAGTTTTTGAAAAATAATCAAAGGAGTCATTATCAACATAAGTTTCTTCAGGGAGAACCCCTGTTGGTAACTCCGTATTTTATTTAAAAGGGTTTCAGTCAATGTTCATCCCAAAACATGAATATACTGCATCTCACAATATACCAATCAGAAAGCATAGTAACATTTAGTCTGTGATTAAAATAGTCTTATGACAACAGCCTACAAAAATATGTTCAAACATGTATAAATTAAGTAGTTACTCTAAACCACTTGTCTATTGATTTCCTTAGGCAATCAGCAGCCACAGCAGCCAACCCACTACCCCACCTCCAGCAGCTCCAAGCTCTTACTGCAGCTAGTGCAAGCAGGCTAGCCTGGGGCTGAGCTGAGGCTAAGCATTTAATATTCCTAACCCAAAACCAAGGCAGCATATTTCTGTGAGCTCTGATTTGTAAGGTAAGATGGGATGGAGCCAAAGCAGAGGGACCCAGGTATTAAATTGCTGCACCCTAGCTGAGACTAGCACCATGATTTCTCACTTCCTAGGAAGCAACAGTTAAAAGCATCCCTTTCAGCTGAGCCTGGTACCTTCTGATCCAGTGCTCTTCATAACACTACTACTGCTAATCTGTCCTGCCGCCGAGATCAACACAACTGCACGATCACAGCTCCTCCGTGCTGCAATCCATTTCAGGCAAGTGCCTGCAGCCAAACACCCTTGGCTTTACCAGTGGCAGCCCAGACTCTAGCAGGAAAGCAGGTCCAGGTGGGACCTGGGCACCCCACCAGCAGGCCCAGGTCCCACCGCAAGGCCATGCACACTGGCAATGCCCTTCTCCAACGAAACCAGGATCTGCCCACGTCTTGGCTCTGCCATTATTCCAGGGCCGGGCCACGCCGCTTGGGTGCAGGCCCATGCCTGCCATCCCCCGGCAGAGCCACACAGCTCGGCTTCGACTACGACAGAGGTTGAATACTGATATTAAAGTTGTTGACTCTAAAAGCAACTACAAAGCTCTTAGTAAATATCACACTTTTGAACAAATGCCAAGCAGTCAAAGATTGCTTATATATTTACAATAAATATCAAAGACAGGGTTGAAGCATGTTGATTTGCAATCTATGTATGAATGCTAGTTTACATAACAAAAATTAATCACAGTGACTTTGGCTTAAACCATATTCTGATAAATTATTGGATCACGTTTAATACATTATGGCATTTCTACAGCTGTTAAATTTATTACCTCAATTGTACAGACCTAAGCTCTGCAAACATTCACACACACAAACATCTTTTTTTTTTTTTTTAAGTATAAAGCACTTCAGTGCAGTCATGGGGGTTTTTTGTGTGTTTTTTTTTTTTAAATAAATGCACATCACAATGCAAAGTACCTAGAGAACCGAGACCATACGTGCTAAACAGTTTCCTCTTTGAAAAGTATTTCTTTCATAATAGCCCTATTAATATCCTTATAATTTTCTTGTAAGAAATCACATATCACTACAACCTTTCACCTTAAACATAAATTGAGGACAGAGTTAAAATCAAATGTAAGCTTTTTTTTTTTCTTAATTCAAATACCACTTAGTAAAGAAGTTGAAATAACCTGAGATTTCAAGAGGTGTGAAGAGGACACTGTGACAATTCTCAGTGAGTTCAATAAAACTACACTAGTTCACACCACACGGAAAGCAGTTCTCAGTTCTGGATCTAGCCTGGCAACCAAAATGGGCATTTAAAACACTCTGTATTTCGACTTTACCACATACGTTTATTGCAAGTCTCAAGGGCAAACTGAATTGATAGAGGCTTTAAAAAGCTAGTGTTTATTAGAAATCTTCATTTTATTACAATTTCAACATAGAAGTTAAAACTATGATGATTCAGAGCACAAATTAGGAATCTATTTATGGATCATGAATTTTAACATAAGCACAGGGAACAATTTCAAAGGAATGTAGATAAAAATAATGCCATTAACATTAGTTTTAAATTAATGAGGCAAGTTTAGCTGGCTATCAGTCCTTAGGCTTATTAAGAATATCTGAACGTGACTCACAAGAAATTTAAAATAATATATTAGGTTTATCCATCAGGCTTTTTAAACATTTTCTTTTCATCGGAAATTATAAATACAAAGTAAATAAATGGACAATGCAAATAAATCAGTTTTAAATTCTCAGTACTATCTCAAAGGCTTGAGCTGCAGTACGCTGTACAGTCAGATGTATAAACAATAATATAGGTCATACCAGTGGAAATGAAAGCTTTTTCTCATAAAGCCACCTTCAGAAATCAAACTAAGCATGACACCAAATACAAAAAACACCTTGTACATTAAGGCAGCTACAATACAGGTACAAGAGGTCATGTTAATACAGCACATAAGTGTATGCAATTTGATGTTCCAGTTACATGTCCATAATGAATAAACCTTTACCTACTTGTAAAGTGGAAAGGGCAACATCATCACTGCAAACAGCAGCAGTTGAACACCTGTTCCATCCTTCAGTGGTAAAATACTAAATAAAACCAAAGGAATGACCTATGTGCCCCAAGGGAGGATGATTTTAAGTCTCAGTGGCAGCAGAACAGTCGTGTTTCTAGTCTGCAAACAAGCTGCCACGCAGTTTGCTCCACATATATAGATTTATACACAGTAGTGTATGAGCATATGTAGAGATTGTATGGTTTCAACTACATGCTGCATGTTATGGTTCAGGTGAGGAGAAATGCAACTGCCATGAGGAAATAACTGAGGCACAAAGACAAGTAGAATGCAATTGTGACCGACCTGTACGATGATGAGGGGAGGTACCCTGCATAAATAGCACCATTCAGCCCCATCAAAAACCCCTTGCTTTGAAAGAGCGTTTACAGAAATAACGCTCATGGTGTCAAAGGAACTATTTTTGTGAATAAATGTTCATCAGTGAGAGTAAAAGATCACAACCTAAGCCATTAATATGAAAACTAGAATCTTTAAATAACTAACCCAATATGACCCCAGCAGTCACTTTCACTGCCTTTGACAAGCACGATTTTATATCCTCTAGCCTAAAAATGTGCAACTCTGCCTCCTCCAACCCAATTTACCTAATAATCACTGACTCTTCTTTCTCCTTTTTATCTTCTGTCTCTATTTCCTGCGAGCAGAGCTTTTCCTAGTCCAAGTAGCTAAATTTCGACTAAAGGGCCACAATGCACTCTCTAAAGAGCACAAAACCCAGGCATAAACCCACAAACGGAGAGCAGAAAACCTGGGCTTCAACCTGGAGCAAATCATTCAGCTGCACATAGACACACTAAGCAGACCTAACACTGAGGAATGAGAAAGCTGCACAGTGAAGAGAGGAAGTAGGACAAACACAGACTTGTCTCATTTTGTCCTAATTCATATCATCAGCTTAAAGTCAAACAATTTGACTTGCTGGTTGTGAGCCATAGCCATAGTACGCAGTTTATGAAGACGGGAAATCTTAGTACCATGGTAAGAATGCTTTGGGCTGTTTCCCAACAGTGCCAGACAGCTCAGAATTGCTGAAAAGGGGCCAGTGCAGCATGCAAACTGGCAGCAGAATTAGAGTAGGATGCTAAAAATCTGAAATCCCCCAAGTGAAGTTTAAATGATAAATGAGAATAAGCAAGGCCATCTTGCATATTGACTAAATACTGTAAACATTAAGAACAGCTTCTATTTGTTTGCGCCTTTTTTTTTTTTTTTTACATTGATAGATGACTGCCACTACTATTCTCTTCAAAGTGAGATATCCATCATAATTTTTGAAGGCTTCTGCTTTGGTTTTAGACTTTTGAAGAGCTGCACTGTTGTTGTTATTCTGCCCTCTTTAATAAAAACTCCTTCAAAGATACGAGGAATTGAATCGTCAATATTTAAAACATCAAATGTTGAAATATTCAGACAGCTCCACTACCTGCTATGCTGTGGCAGTTTGCATGATTCTCCCCCCACCCACCCCATGTGAAGTCTCACTTCAGGAGATGCGAATCTCTTTAATACCCAGTAAAGTTTATGGATGCTTTGTATACAAATTAGTCACCCTTGTCCTTAAATTATTACTGAATTAGGAAAAACTGTTAAGAAATGACAGAGTAGGGGAAGACAGGAGTTTTGGAATCAAATCTGTCAAAATTTTTAACCTTTTAGTGGACTATAGTGAAGCCATCTCTGAACATCTCTTCAGCTAAGCGTGAAAATCCTATAAAATATTATAACTCGAAGCTTATTTCTACAAAACAGTTTATCCTATTTAGACTTACAAAAGCATTGGCGTTAACACTTCCATGTTATTATAACAATGTCTGTATATATTAAACTGTGCATTAAAACAGGTGTAAAGATTTCTGGGAGGCTGTTAGGAAACAAAGTGAAGCACAAATTCCTGGAATGTACAAGGGAAAAAGCACTTTATAATACCATAATCAGGAATTCAAAAGATCAACCACTGGCAGACCAAGTCAGACAGAAAGTATATTCTTGCGTTCAAGATCTGTAAAGAAACCCTTAAACTGTGAAGTATATGTCACAGGAAACTTCTGCCCCCACAGTCATATCTCATTTTATCTCCTCATCTTTTCTAAACTGTCAGAAACTGTCCTTCTGACAAGCACCTTGCAAACAGCTTTTCAGTTGCATCCGAGAACCTCCAAATACATTTGAAAGTTACAGTCAAATAAAGCTCTGCCTGTTTATAAGACCACACTCCATTGACAGAAGATTTTGAAAGTTTGCTAACAAGGCTATAGCATTCCTGGTGGGCCCTTTTGAATTTTTAGGGTTTAGTCTGTATTTGGCAGGTGGTTTTCATTTGTGTAAGGGTTCCCCGGGAATTCTGCCACCAGGAATGACTGAAGAGACATACCCTTTCTGCTCACATCCCTTCTCCTGCCAGCTCCACATAACATGAGTTCATGTTGATTCTTTAGCAGCCCGCAACAGGAGTTAGTGTGCAGACACGATGGTCTGAAAGAGCCGTACCTTATGACGCTTTCAGCTAAGCACTGATTAAATAGTTTGCAGGAAAAGGCCCAGCTGATGAATGGAAAAAAAATAAAACCCAGTTCCTCCTAAGTTACCCACCATGCACCATATAGAAACCTTCAGACTGGCGCAGCCTACTTTAGCTTTTGATCTTCTTTAAACTGCTAGTAAGAAAAAGAACTTAAATGGTAAAAATTGGTAAGTTAAAGTTCAAAATGGGCTAAAATGAACAGAATTTCTGCTCAAAATCCTCTTCATTAACAACTATTGCGTATTTCATTGCACAAAAAAAAGAAGTCAGTCCTTAGGAAAGCTGAATGTCAATTTTAAAGCAATCAAAAATGCATAGATGTTTTAAATTAGAAGAAATGGCTCTGTTACATCTTGACTATTTAAACAGAAACAGATGGTTTACATGGCTTTACTGCTTAATTAAACATTTTATATATTCTATAAAATGGTATCTGATTACATTCTTTGCGATTGGCTTTCTAAATTTAAATTACAAAATAATTTTATGTATGCACCATATTAACCAGAAAATTAATTAAACTATTCTTATCCAATACTAACTTATCAACCTTGTTTCTATTTTTTAATGCATGTGAAAAATCTAATTATCCACCTCTTTCTTATTTCTTTTTTATGCAAATACTAACTATTTTTATAATTCTACTGGGTTCCTTTATTTTAAATAGTCCTAATTTAAAAGACAATATTTCAAATTTTCCCTTCCTATCCTCTATGACTACGGGGAAAGGTAGGTGCTCACAAGGGGGTGGATGGGTTTATTTGTTAGTGTCTGGATATTTGCCTATTAAATTTCTTTTTAACGGTGTGAAGAGACTGAAGAAATCCTGTGCTAAAGGGGTAACTTTAAAAAAAAAAAGTCTGTACACATCTGTAGCCTGGTGGAATTTATTTTATGAAGACCTGAAAACCAACTCCAAACAAGATATTGATATGGATGCTACTATGAGAGTAAGATACTACTACTGATGAGTGTGAAAGATCTGAGAGAGATAACAATGAAGAAGGTTTAAAGGAATGGCTTAGAACTCATGTCATGAAAGACATACAACTGGGAGAAGGCATGCTGTCCCTAAGTTCCACAGGGGAACATAAAATCAGGTTACATAGTTCCACAAAGCCACAATCACACAGCTGGAAGAAGGAAGGATGCAAAGAAAAGACTGAGCACAGTGGGTAAAGCTTTCATAAAGTCTTTACCACGTACAAATTTGATGTGGTAATTCCAGCAAAAGGAAGGGTTTCATAATTATTATTTATAGTTACTGGCATGACTTTTTAAAGCTTATTCAAAACATACATAGTAAAACATAGAAATAGACAAAATAACAATATAACCACTGAGCCACGGGCTTGTTTAAGTGTGTGACTACTGAAGACAACCTTAGATTATAATGAACTTTATTCTGTTCTCGTGGCTTTTAGCTCAAATTGGCAAGAGAAGGTAACATCATTCATTGTGTGCATAAATGGCCCTGCTCAGTTACACTTCAGTACAATCCTTAGGTAAGCAGATGACAAATGGCTATCACAAAGTGAAGTTACTTTTAAGTGACTTGCGAGTCATGTAAAGTCATTAGCGTCGCAAGTCATTACACCCTCCACGTAAATCAAAAGCTCTAGCATTAGGGAATGTTGCACATTTTAAGCTACAGCAGCTTTTCCTTGTTCTTTCTGAGCACTTGTTCAGCACTCTGCAGCTCAGAATTCAAAACTTTGGGGTCCTCACCTGCTCCTCTTGACCCAACACAATCCCACACCAATGAGCACGGGAGCAAACCAAAACATTAATAGATATTCCTTCATTGGTGAAACGCAGCTATGGCACAGTACAGTTCTTTGTATTTGACCAGTGTAGTGTAGAATGATATATAACCCTATTTTTCCATTTAGACATACCGACATGTATTTTGATTAAAAATAGCAGTTGAAAAAAAAAAAAAAAAACACAAAAAACTGCAGCATTTTATTGACTAAATCAGAATATCAACTTGAAAAAAAAATTGCAGTAAGATGTTAAAACTAGGTTAGCTAGCTGTTAAAGTGATCAGAATCCTTAAGAGTATATAAGAATGTCTGCTCCCCATCTCCTTTAACACTCAAATTAGGCATTCAAAACCCCCAGCAAAAAGAACAGCAGGCTAACTCATGGAACTCACTAACATTAGGAATGAAAGCAAATACTTTAGTGAATATTTGTAGACAGGTATTGCTTTCAAAAACATAGCAATTTAAATTAAGGTAAAGTTATTATTAAAGTTTTAATCCTGACAGAAGATCAAGAAATGCCTGCTCTTGTATTCCTCTAGCTAAACAAGAGAGCTTTTACACTTTTCCACAATACATCATGCATTGCCTTCTAGCTGCATATGAGTTGAGAGAACTGATTTTGCTTACCTAGCAGTTGCTTATATTCCTAAGTGAAGCTTGGGCTGAAAGAAAGGAAGAAACACTTGACAGTTAATTACACTAAACTAACGTAGGACTGACACATTTCATATGTTTTAGCATGCATTATTTCCTTAATACCCCTGAGAGACTTTATGTATCATCGTGTGCTAAATAAAGTTTTAACCATTGCAAGACAATATCCCCGCCCCATCTGGAAGATCCCAAGTCACTGAATACACACATGGAAGAGATAAATGTTGCAACAAACAGTGAGTCCTTCTATAAGAAGTCTCATTTAAATTCTGAAAATTGAAAACTAAAAACAAAGGAACCATCAACTAACCTACTTTGCCACATAACCATTAGGAAGGAAATATAAATGTTTCAGCAGATATGTTTTTCACCATTAATTTGACAGATGTTTTGATTCCCATAAATTTGTAATAACATGAAAATTATAAACTAATTTCTCAGGTATACTCTACTGGTATAGTATTTTTCTCTTTGTTGACTAAGCAGTTTTTTTCCCCAAATATTTCACAATGGAAACATTTGTTTAGATAGCTAAGACTAAGAAGCAAACACAAAAAGAATGAATCCATTCACTTTCAACAATGAGCCTGAGGTGCTTCTATGTCAGGTTGACATTGGCTGAAGTATCTAAGTCACATTTGGTTTTGCCTATGTAAACAAGAGTAAGTTCAGAGAGTGAACCAAAAGACTGACATAATTTCAAACAAAGCAAGTACATGGAGGGGCAAAACTGAAAGAAATTCTGGATTATACGCATTGCAATGTAATCCAAAATTATCTTCAAAACAGATAATTCTTGCAAATATTTCTTGTAATGCGTATGTATTTGCAAACCTGCTTTCCAGGCCCTGTTCATAAAACCAAATATGCTTTGTCTCAACAAATAAGAACAACTGGCAGCAAGTGCAGTAGTTCATAACCATACTTGAACTTTCAAAAGAAGTCCCCCCCATCCTCCAAAGCACCCTGCCACTTCCCAACCCCTTCATAACGCTCGGCCTGAGGCGTGGTACTTAGCTGTTGGCCTGACCTCAGTGTGGAGGCGCTCCCCAGGGCCCTCCGGGAGGGATCCGGCAAGCCGAATTACACTTTGGGCGTTACGTGCTCCGCTGTCCCCTGCCCAGCAGGAAGCCTCTGGCAATGTCTTAGGCCTGTTTGTTTTCAGGCACTTATACCACTGTGGCAATGGAGCGGGAGAGGCAAGTGACCGATTGCAGGGAGACCACCGCGCGGCCGACCAGTCCACCCGCCCTTCGGCGCCCACCTCCAACCTCGCCGAGGGCAGCTTTTATCTCTAGAGACCTGCGAGGCATCTTGGGACACGGTTCTGGGCTCAGAGCCACGGTGAGAGCACTGACTGGAGACCCAGTGGCGGGCTCTCCT
>NW_010552342.1:0-44131 GCF_000687285.1 Phaethon lepturus | reverse complement strand
GTTGGTCTCTTCTCCCAAGTAACCAGTGAAAAGACGAGAGGAAATGGCCTCAAATTACGCCAGGGGAGGTTTAGATTGGATATTAGGAAGAATTTCTTCACGGAGAGAGTGGTCAAGCATTGGAACAGGCTGCCCAGGGAGGTGGTGGAGTCGCCACCTCTGGGAGTGGTCAAAAAACTTGTGGATGAGGCACTTCAGGACATGGTTTAGGGGACATGGTGGTGCTGGATTAATGGTTGGACTTGATGATCTTGAAGGTCCTTTCCAACCTTAGTGATTCTGTGATTCTGTAATGCAACATCAGAGACATTCATTAGAATACATCTGAAGAGAGGTAATCTGTTTGAATTAAAAGGAAGACAAATTTTGAAAGTGTCTGATTGAAAGGTCTCAATTAATTAATTTTACACCTTTTATTCATTTTGTCTCTTGCTTCTTTCTTTATAAAGACAAACTTGGATATATTGCATGAGTTGGTGTAAGAGGCTTAAGCTTTGTGGACCAAATCAATTCCCATTTTTAATCTAGTTAAATCTGTGCAACATGGGAGTGGCAGGACAGTTCTAATGAGCTACCCAGAAAGAAGCTGTTTCCTTACTTTATATCTGTCAGTTTTTGGCAACTCCCAGATGCTATGACAACAATTATTTATTCAATCCAGTCAAATATGTAGGACACAAAAGAGGTTCTTCAGCCAAAAAGTTCTGGAACAAATGAATTGTTGAAGGGAAGCCTAAGGACAGCCCAGTGAGAGACAGAGATATTGATTTGATTCAAAATAAGTCAAAACCCCCGTCAAAAGTAAGGTTGGCAGATCCTTGTCTTCTCTATGTCAGTCATTTACATATGCACTAAATTACTGTAAATCACCAGCGTGAGTAAAACCTGATGAATCAGTATCATTTTTCACACACTTCACATATGGGACTGGACTTGTGTCCCTCAGAAAACTGAATAATCAGATGGAAGGTCATAGCTTCTGCCTAGAGGACTTAAAAATCCCAGAGCTGTCCTTGGCCTAATCAGCTTCCTGATATGTGGTGATACAACCTTAAGCAATATCCCTAGACATTCTCAGTCCTAGCAACCCTAAAAGTTCTTGTTTAAGAGCAGCACAAGCTACACATAAAGGTAGAAAGTAAGTAACAAAATGTGCAAAAAGAGTTCTAGTCCATATGTTGATGTTCTAGTAATCCTAACACCAAATTCATACATGGTGGCCACAGACAGACCCTTGGAGATAGTCTTGCTGCCTGTGTAGCTGACTCACAGGAACAGCCCATCAGCTGTTTTAGTTAGTTGGGTAAAATTGCTGCACTCCTCTCTCCCTGTGAAGTACCCCCATCACTATCTGACAGCACCACTGGTGTTTGTTCCTAGGGTATGTGAATTCAGAGGAAAACAGATATTTTAGTATTCTCCATTGTTTTGTCCTGTAAATCTGAAATTCCCAGACTTTGTAGATCACCTAAATGCAACACTGATTTCTCACTGAAGATGTGTGTCACCATACTTTTTCAGAGACCCTTTTTCTCTTTCTGACTCCACTGCTTTGATTCTCACACAGGCACCCTGCATTTAACTGTATTTGAAACTTCTGTTAAATATAATGGCTTCTGTATCATTGAGCTATAAAGTCCTGACCATATTAAACTTTCCTTTAGGAAAAAGAACATGGCATAAAGAACATGGCATATATAAGCTTCGATTCTGCCTACTACATTTCCTGTTTGCAGTGCAGAAGACCAATATAAAATCTACAACATAATCACAGAATCATTAAGGTTGGAAAAGACCTTTAAGATTATCAAGTCCATCCATCAGCCCAACACAACCATACCCACTAAACCATGTCCCCAAGTGCCACGTCCACATTTTTTTGAGTACTTCCAGTGGTGGTGACTCCACCCCCTCCCTGAGCAGCCTGTCCCAAAGCTTGACCACTCTCTCAGTAAAGCAATTTTTCCTAATATTGAGTCTAAACCTCCCCTGGCACAACTTGAGGCCATTTCCTCTTGTCCTATCACTAATTATTTGAGAGAAAAGACCAACACCTATCTCACCACAACCCCTTTTCATGCAGTTGTAGAGAGCGATAAGGTCTCCCTTCAGCCTCTGTCGTCTTCTCCAGACTGAACAACCCCAGTTCCCTCAGCTGCTCCCCATAAGACTTGTGCTCCAGACCCCTCACCAGCTTCGTTGCCCTCCTCTGGGAAAGCTCCAGCACCTCAGTGTCCTTCTTGTAGTGAGGGGCCCAAAACTGAATGCGGTATTCGAGGTGTGGCCTCACCAGCGCCGAGTACAGGGTCACAATCACTTCCCTACTCCTGCTGGCCACACTAGTGCTGATACAGGCCAGGATGTTGTTGGCCTTCTTTGCAACCTGGGCACACTGCTGGCTCGTGTTGACAGCTGTCAACCAGCACTTTCTGCCAAGCAGCTTTCCAGCCACTCCTCCCCTGTATTGTTGCATGGGGTTGTTGTGACCCACGTGCAGGACTCAGCACTTGGCCTTGTTGAACCTCATCCCATCAATCCAGCCTGTCCAGATCCCTCTGCAGAGCCCTCCTACTCTCCAGGAGTTCAACACTCCCACCCAACTTGGTGTCATCTGCAAACTTACTGAGGGAACGCTCAATCCCTTCATCCAGATCATTGATAAAGATATTAACCATGACTGGCCCCAATATTGAGCCCTGGGCAACACCACTTGTGACCAGCTGCCAACTGGATTTAACGCCGTTCACCTCAACTCTCTGGGCTCAGCCATCCAACCAGTTCTTCACCCAGCCAAAAGTACACCTAAGTCACAAGCTGCCTGTTTCTCCAGGAGAATGCTGTGTGAGATGCTGTCAAAGGCTTTACTAAAGTCCAGGTAGACAACATCCACAGCCTTTCCTTCATCCACTAGGCAGGTCACCTGGTCATAGCAGGAGATCAGGTTGGTCGAGCAGGACCTGCCTTTCATGAACCCATGCTGGCTGGGCCTGATCCCTTGGTTGTCCTGCACATGCCCTGTGAGCATTCTCAAGATGAACCTCTCCATAATCTTCACCGGTACCGAGGTCAGGCTGACAGGCCTGGAGTTCTGCAGATCCTCCTTCTGGCCTTTCTTGTAGATAGGTGTCACATTGGCAAGCCTCCAGTCTTCTGGGACCTCCCCTGTTAAGCAGGACTGCTGATAAATGATGGAGAGTGGCTTGGCAAGCTCCTTTGCCAGCTCTCTCAGTACTCTTGGGTGGATCCCATCAGGTCCCATAGACTTGTGGTGTCCAGGTGGTGTAGCAGGTCATTAGTTGCTTCCTCTTGTCAACAGCAGGAGTTGACACAGAAACAGCTGAAACCACGCTTCTCTGATGAAGCAAAACCCATTTTATGCCTATTTCTCAGGAGGAAAAGAAGATTTAATGTCACTTAAAGAAGACTACTGAACCAGTACTGTAAATCAGGAAATTGAATCACTGAAAAAATCAGTGGAAGTTGAGGAGTTTTCCTCACCTGATAATCTGATGTATTCTTTGTGCTACGGTGCAGCCACCATCACTGTGTAAGGGTGACATGAATAAAAGTTTTGCAGTATGCTTATAATCCATCTTGTTTCAGTCTGTCAGTTATTAAAATCAAACAAAAATGAAGAGTAAGGGATTGACAATTTACTGCCTATCTAGGATTTCGATAATGAGATGGAATAATGACAGTGTGGTGAGTTGAACCTGGCTGGACACCAGATGCCCACCAAGCTGCTCTATCACTCCCCCTCCTCAGCTGGACAGGGGAGAAAAAATATAATGAAAAGCTCATGGGTTGAGATGGAGACAGGGTGAGATCACTCAGCAATTACCATCATGGGCAAAACAGAGTTGACTCAGGGAAATTAGTTTAATTTATTACCAATCAAATCACAGTAGGATAACGAGAAATAAAAACGTATCTTAAAAACAGCTTCCTCCCACCCCTCCCTCCTTTCTGGGTGCAACTTCACGCCTGATTTTCTCTGCCTCCTCTCCCTGAGAGGCACAGGGGGATAGGGAATGGGGGTTGTAGTCAGTTCATCACACATTGTTTTCACCACTCCTTCCTCCTCAGGGAGAGGACTCCTCATACGCTTACCCTGCTCCAGCCTGGGGTCCCTCCCACAGGAGACAGTCCTCCACAAACTTCTCCAACATGAGTCCTTCCCACAGGATGCAGTTCTTCAGGAACTGCTCCAGCCTGGGTCCCCTGCAGGGTCACAAATCCGGCCAGCAAACCTGCTCCAGCATGGGCTCCTCTCTCCATGCATCCACAGGTCCCGCCAGGAGCTTACTCCAGTGCAAGCTTTCCACAGGGTCACAGCCTCCTTTGGGGATCCACCTGCTTCAACGTGGGGTCCTCTCCAGGCTGCAGGTGGAGATCTGCTCCCCCGTGGAGCTCCATGGGCTGCAGGGGCACAGCCGGCCTCACTATGGTCTTCACCAGGAGCTGCCGGGGAACCTCTGCCCCAGCACCTGGATCCCTCCTGCCCCTCCTGCTGCTCTGACCTGGGGGTCTGTAGAGTTGTTTCTCTCACATTTTTTCACTCCTCTCTTCTCTGGCTGCACTTGTGCAGGTTTTTTTCCTCTTTTTAAATATGTTCTCCCAGAGGTGCTACCACCATCACTGATGGGCTCAGCCTTGGCCAGCAGCGGGTCTGTCTTGAAGCCAGCTGCCTTTGGCTCTATCAGACACAGGGGAAGCTTCTAGGAGTTTCTCACAGAAACCAACCCTGTAACCCCTACTGCCAAAACCTCACCACATAAACCCAATACAAAACACCTGCAAGAAAAAAAAAACAACACAACAAACTATTCCGTTTAAAAGTACACAGCTTATTTTGGAGGCTGCCACAACACTGTAAGAAAGGATTATAAACTTAAGTTACAACACAGTGGATTTCACTGTCATCAGGTACGATCCTTGTAGCCAAGCGCACTATCGTGCTCATCACGACTCAGTTGTCTCTGGATTACACATTATATTTTTCATGCCTTTAACTGTCCTCCCTGAACTGCTGTAAAATGAACCTGCAGGGATCGTACAGAATGCTGTTGTGATGGGCACACTAGGTAGCTCTGGCGGTATTAACTGTGACAGACAAATGGAATTTGTTCAAATGTACTCCTGTGAAGGGACTATTCAATATGTAACAGTGATCTGGAAGGTTTGGCTGTTTTTATTACTCATAGAAGACAAAATCTACACTATAATTCAGAGGCCAGATTCTGCATATTAGCAGAGTTTGTTCAAGAGATGATAAAGTTTCAATATAACATTAATGTAGTATTTCCCAACTACCACCACCATTTCAGGAACAGGTGTATTTAAAGGACAAAATGTAAATACCAACTGTATGAATTTTTCCCCAGAAAAACGCATTTAATTTTCAGGCAAACAAAAATACAGTAGTCTATATGTCTTTGAAATGTCAAGAACATTTTCCTTTCAATATTTATATAGATGCCATTGCCAGGCTGTTTCAAATTCTGGATAATTCTTTACTCAGACAGTAACTGTCACGCCAATGAAAAAGGATTCTAAATGTGTCCTTGAAAACCTTAAACAAAATTATTTTTCTGTGTTGATGACTAAGAAAACTAGAGAGTACAATAGCATTTAATAAAACAGCCATGATCACTATGTCAGAAAGAAGTTTGCTTTGACTGGTGGTGAGTTACTGAAGTGATGGATGCATGAGAAGCACATAGATAATTGTTAACCAGTGTTGTGTGATGCTGCTTTTCAAACTGAGCAGAAAACGCTATTTAATATCTATTCAATCACAAAAAGTTGTAGTGCCTTTGAGGTGTCAAAAATATGCTAATATACACATTCTCGGGTATACTTGGTCCTGCAAGCAGAGAGGCTCTCATAGTTACCTGCTTCCTACTGCCAAAACAGCATCTCGGTGCTAACAGCAGTGTTTCAGCGGATGAAAGAAGGAATAGCACCTCTGCTTTTGTAGGATTAGGTATTCTCATCTGTCCCTTCAGCAGTGGTAGATGTGTGATTTTGTCTGGTTTCAGGTTATTGTGGAATATGTGGATTTAGGCAATTGTGGGCATAGTGATGGAAGCAGGAGGCCTACAGATAGCAGTTCCATTTTGTGAAATCTAATGGGTGAACATGCTGAAAATAAGTACCTAGGCACTTAAGTGTCATTCTCCCCACCTCTCCCACCTCTGGGAATCTAACCGTGATTCTAAGATATGAATTAAGACTTTTTTCTTAGAGTTTTCAGTAGTAAGATTTATTATTTACCATTATCTTGAAACCAATACAATCATTTACATTTCTGCAAATAAGTATAAAATGTAACCTTTTGGTTGTTCAAGAAGATACTACAATAAAATAAAGAAAATAATAAAAGTAATAAAATATCCTCATTTTCATTTGAAGCTTGTGTCACTAAACTAAACTACACCAGCACTTAAAGTGCATTTGAGAAACCATCTTTTGAATCAAAGCCCAATATCTTATTTAGAAAACATTTTAAACACTGAAGATTTTTCTCACTTGTTTTAGTTGTCTTTGGATAACATTCAAAATAACGAAACATAATGGAAGTTCTATAATGCAGATGCTTAATTGAGTAAGTTATAAACCCGTTGAACATGCCTTTTGTCTTCCCATTTCTCTTTTTGAGCTCCTCTGCTTCAGATTTCTTAAGGTCTGAGCTTACAAAAGAAACTGAAAAAAGGTTTTGTGGAAAGGCTTGTGCTGTCTCCTCAATTGCATTCTCAGTATCTTAAATGCTATAATATACAGCATTGCAATTAAACTTCTATTACAAAAAAAGTCATCTGTTTATGTTTTGATATGGCTACAGTGATTATGAAGAAATTATTTTTTATTGCCGTAACGTAAAACTTTGTGTTTTAACACATAACAAAGTGAAACATCAGCAGCTTTCAATATGTTTTTGAAATGGCAATGGGACCTTTTTTTTTTTTTTTACTTTAGGATGTTATTAGCTGTTTGCATGCTGAAGAGCCTGATTTCTTTGGAGAAAAAAAATCACCTATTTTTTATTATGAAAAAAGCTTCATAATATACTCTGAGACAGTCTGTTGAATTAAATATAATAAAATATAATAAAGTAATAGTAAATATCTATTAACTGACTAATTTCTAATTTCAGCCTACCTGAAGAAAAGTTAATGTTCTCTATAAAGTTGTAATGAAGAAATTTTGTAGGTTTTTTAAATTATTATGATTCTTAATTCTGTTATCAAGCTGATAACCCAGCAAATATGAAGGTCTCGTTAAAATTTATAACTTATGGAAAATAATCTCATGTAAATCATAAATCCTTTCAGTGGATAAATACTGTTATTCCCATATGATACTATATAGAATTCTAAGTAGTACATATGAGCTTATAGGATAGAAAACAGCTGTATGATGTTAGATTTTAAATGATGTGTTAAAATCGAGGATTCAGGACAGACTGATTTGGCTTCTTAGTGCCATTGTAAAATGTTAATTTCTAAGTCAGAAGCATCAATGAAGAAGAAATACTATGTTTTCAGAGTGGAGTGGGTATTTCTGACACTTTGTTAAGGCTGACAGAAGACTCTGATATCACTTGAGTGACAAGGAGTTGTGGGAATCTGGGATGATTGCAAACTTTTACTTGCCGCGTTCATCTTAGTAAATGAAGCAGAGCCAGGGCACGTGCTCACACCCTGGTACATGATTGTACCCCTCAGTTATCAGCACACTACCTGGCTTAATTCTGGCTCATATGTAATGCTCCTAAACAAAGTCTGAGCACGGTGGCAGAACTCAGAGAGGCCAGGAGCCTCTAAACACACTACAGATGGACTCCCAGCATAAAGCGTAATGTAAAACTGATGGACTGTGAAAGAAGCTGTGTGAATAGAGAATTGATGTAGTTATTGATAAAGAAGATAGGCTGATGTTCAAAGCATGGATTTGGATGGCAAAAGTGAAGAACTGGTAAGATAGATTTTTAAAAATAGGCATCAACTGACTGAAGAACCTGGTTATGAAACAGTAGATAACCGAATATTTGGGGGCCAAGATGGTGGATTGTGAATGCCATTCAAGTTTATGTAGAGTAAAACAGAATACCAGCTGGAGTGGAGACAAGTAAAAATGCAACCTAATGCCCTGCCTTTTGCTCTGATTATTTTTAAGGCTGCAAAATAAAACCAGATATATTCTACAGAAATGTTGTCCATAACCATGATCTCTTTTCCTTAACAATACACCTTAACCATCAAGCTATAAAATATAGACCGTTTCTTCAACTTTTTTAGGATCTTCCCATTTTTCGTTGCAAAGTGACACCTTTGGCAGGAGGGATGCACAAACCCAGACTGTACTATTTCCAAATATTGTTAAAGCATACTGCAAGAGAGATGGTCATCCTTTTTGGCCCATGAAGGAAACTAAATGTAGGTTTCCCTTCTTCTGCAACCATGAAGTTGTTGTATGGACATTTATACCTCATTTTCCCATGAACTTTCTGAATTAAAGCATAAGCTTGTTTCTAAATGGCAGCTTAGGTGTGTAGATGCAAAAAGAAGTTTTACTCTTTGAATCCCAATCTTCATTTTGCAGCCATGAGTGAGGTCCCACAGCTGGGAAACAAGAATTCAGCCGCACTTGGATTCTTATATTAAACTTATTTTAACATGTCCGTCTACAGGACTCAGGATGCTGTGAACTGAGTTTTTGTGTACCTTCCTCTGCCCATTTAGTGTAAAAGAAATGTAAATATGAAACTGAATTTAATTATAGAAGTCCTCTTCCAGAATACCTGTCTACTTTTTGGAGTTGTAAGCTTTACATTCCCGTTCAGGCTCAGCCCTGAGCCATTTGTAATTTTAATTCATTAGGTAATTACTTCACTTTTACCACAATAATTGTTGAAAGTTACTAACGTTGTCAACAGGTAACCTTTCTGATCTCAATAACAACACTTGATTTCATAATATAAGAGCTATTAAAAAAACACCTTTAAGTGTTTACAGAGTTTTTACACTCTTTTCTGTAAATCAAGCATTTCAGTACTGCAGTTTTTCCTGTCAGAAAAGCCTGTAGACAATTCCATTTAATAATTCTAACAGATGCAATTTAAATGAAATTATTTTACTGTCATAGGATATGCATAATGGAGGCCCTTTAGAAAAGTTTAACTTTCTCTTTATATATATATTTGTTGGGGGTTATATGTATTAATTTTGGGACTATAAATACAATAAATATTTCAAAAATACATGTAAACTTGTTTTTAATCACATGTTGTGCTTTAATTGCATGGAAAATATATTGGAAGAGAAAGAATGGTCATGCCTATCTCATTTTGTTTGCACTCCTGTAAATCTTTTACAAATTCTTCTCTGCCTAATGTGTCTTCTTTCATTTTCTGTACTTTCATTTTTTTGTAGTTATGCAATAAAATAAAAATCAGTCTGTTTCCCACTTATTTTTCATCATGATTACTGTTTTCATTTATCTTCGTGGATGTTTATTTCCTAGTATATAGACTTCACTCCTTTCTCTGTATTAAAAAGTCATTAACTGTTCAGATATCAGATCGTGAGGAAAGTTTATGCTATGTAAGTTTGTGTGCTCATTCTTATCATTGCTGTATCTAAGCACCCTCAAGAACATTAAGCAATGCATCTGCATACCTGTTATACTTGCTCTCATTCTCTTCCCAAGGAGAAGAATTGTGTACGTATCAGAGCACTTTTTTCTGATTCAGAACTCACTGCCAGAAGTTTATATTAGAGAATTTTTTGGCAGAACAACTACTTGTTCATTCCTCTAGGCCAAACATCAGATGCATTTCCTCAAGAATAATGACCGCTAAGACCCCCCCCATCTTGTCAGGCTATTCTCTTTGTCTTTTGTTGGTTTCATACTCTGTATGTATCAAAAAGAAATATAGCTTAATGTACAAAGGGAAGACACTGATTAATTTACATTCAGCAAATTAAAATTAATGTTTGGTTTCTAGAAAATGCATTAGAATGTTTTCTTCTGATCAAAATTGGCAAAACAAGGTAAGACTTTGCTTACATATGTAAATGTTTATATATGCTCACTTCACAGAATATTTCCAAATTTAACTTTTCATATCACTCCAAAAAAACAAAACTTGTTCGTATAAAACAAGTATTTTGACAATATTCTGTTATAAGAATAAAACATAATCAGAAAAACAAATTAAGTAGAAATCCCATTCTTTTGTACCTCTGCCTAGAACTGCAACATTTCTCTGTAATTGCAGAACTAAGAAAGTAAATTTGCTTATCTTGATTTTTTTCCAGTATAATCTACAATATGTTGTATTTCATGCTTATTCCATGAAAAAGAATTACAGTTACAACACAAAACAGACACAGCAGCTTGCACAGGATTTTCTTAGCTCTGTTTTGATATTTTCTTGATCTTCTGTGGACTTTATCTGAGATTCTTGAGAGACTCCAAGAAACCTGAAGGTACCAGTGCTCCAACATAAGGAGAGCCACAGGTGCCTTGACTTCTGTCAAGCTTTGTAGCAAGTTCTAGCAGTTTATAACAAGCTGATAGATCATAGAGTACTTGAAGCTTTTGTCTCAGCTGACCCTTGATTAGGGAGGGTCAGGCACCTTTAGCATAGCTAAGAGAGGTAGTGAACAGTTTGTACAACAATTTGGGAAGAAAAAGAAAAAAAAGGTGAGGGGGTTGACAGGTCTGCTCAGACTGGAATATGCATCCTCAGCTGTAGCAGTGAGGTACCACAGGGCACAGTCCCCAACAGTTGTTAGCACATGTGTCCCTGCAATTTTGAAGCCTTTGACCCATACGGTGGTTCAGAAAGAGGGAACTGCTCTGCAAGGTTGAAGTTGTAGGGTAATGCTGTCAAATGAAGCATCTATGCTTCTTGAGGCTGAACCACAAAAGAGCATGAGAAGAAACAGCCGATGGCAGGAGTGGGAGACTTCTTGTTGCAGAGGATGGAGGCCCCTATCTGCTGACCTGAGTGAGCTGTCATCTAGGGAGGTTTGCCAGTTCTCAGGCAGAATCAGAGGGGAAGGGAGAAAATGCTCAACAAGCAATTAAGTTAATGGTGGACAGGGGTTATGTGAACAGAAAGGTGCTCAAAATTGACAAAACAGGGCTGAAGGGGGGTTACGCCATCCATATGCATGTAAATCTTAGTTCAAGTCCAAGAACATTCTTGGTGATCAGTAATTCTTCCACCTGTCTTAATCAACTGAACATAATTATTTCAAACACTTGTTGTGTGTATCTTTGTCACTTGAAAAGACTGTACATAACTTAGCTTGTTTTCTCAGGACAAGGTGTCAGCATTTTCTGCATTTTTCTTAACTTTACCTTACACTTCAGGTCATGTGAGTAGTTTATTATAATTTTTGTGTGAAGAAAACTTTGCAAAGATCACCCTTGCTTCCGCTGATAACTTTTAAAAGTTAACTAGAAAAACTTTCTTTTTTTTTCCAGACAGAAATCTGCAATCATTTGTACTGTGAGGCACTCAGAAATTACCTAGCAATTTGGCCTGCTGACTTTCTTGGTATACTCAAAAATACACCCATTTTCCCAGGAATTTGGAAAAAAACAGGATTGAATGCTATGATGTTAAGTCTTAGAAAAAAAATGAAGGATGGTGTTGATCTTTTAATGTCATTATTTAATCATTTATTTATTTATGGTAAAGTCTTACTTTTGATTGGACAGACTAGTTGAGCAGCACAATTATATTAGTTGGAATGCAGTTTATATTAATATTCATGTTAATAATAGTAATGATAATAATAATTAATCATTGCCAAAAGTTCCATTTTGCCCCTTTGTGAAAACCTAGGGATTCACAGAAGCAGCACAGACATAGTAGAAATAAAAATATAGTGCAAGAGCTTTAGTCACCTAGCAAAAATCCATCAGACAAATCTTTTGCCTACAAGTATGTTCAGTGACTGCAGTTGCTATTGGGAACCAGAAAACATCATTTCATATCAAGCTAGGGAAATAACATTTCACCTTATACAAGCTACATTTATTTAACACATACAGGACAACAGCTATTCTGCTGTTATTTAGCCAAGTTTCAGAAGATACCCTTATTCCAGCAAAATGTTTAAAGGAGTTTCTTTGGAGAAACTGAGAGAAAGTCCAAAAGCATGGCTAGCCATCCTCAATCAGTATCTTCAAATTACTTCTCAGTTAATTTAAATGTTAATTGCTATGGGGCTACTGCTGATTAAAATATTTCACATAAAAACCTATTTCAACGTTTCACTTACTGGGGAAAGAATTTTTGGAATTGTTTGGGATTTCTGGCTGGAGCTAAACTGCCAAGAGTCCAGTTCCCATTTAGGAAACTAAATTAAGTTTTGAAGCATAAATTCTTTTCTTCATAATTAAACTCCATAGTGAAAGACTCAAACTTGAAGTCTGACTGTTTTACTGGTACACAGTATGTCAAAGCGAGGAATCTGTCGTGGTATGAATCTAAAGACAATAGGGCTAGCATTGCCTCCAAGTGGAGGAAAGAAGGAGACAATGTCAGGGAAAGGAGTATGTTCTATTTGGACAAATGCAGTGACAGGTGTTTGAAGCCCAGATAAAGTTAGGTTGAAAACTCATCTCTCTCTTCTTTGATATGACCTTTATAATCATCCATGGAAGAATCCAGACCTGAGTAAGCGTTGATGTATTGTGTGATTTGTATATTATGAGCTGCTGAAGACATTATAGGAAGAAGGTATACTTCAGGGCATATCATGTAATTAAAGAAGAAATTGTCTTTTTTGAGTTTAGAACAAGGACTTGATAAGAATCTAAAAGACATCTGGTAGGTATCTGAAGACCTGCCAGAAAAATAAATGGATCATAGACTATCCGGGAACTTTTAATGAGACTCCAGCTAAAGAATTTGGCCAGACTAGTAAATTACTCTGGAAGTGTAAGTCCTCATGCATCCCAAGAGACTACTGAGGACAAAATCTGAGCTAACTTTGATGAAGGCTATCTCACCTTCCCATCCTTTAATCCTGTAGTGTACTCATTCTGAAAAACTAGTTTATACCTGTGAATGGATTTAAAATACAATATACTGCATAAATTTTGCAAGCAAACATTTTAAATTTGCATTAAAATATTTAAATTACAGATTACATTTAGAATTTAACTCTAAAATAAGAAGCAAGTTTAGTTGGCATGTGTAACAGCACTTCACCTCCATTAGACCAATATATAAGGTCCAAGGTAAATATTATTATCTAAGGAGGAATGCAAATATTGCTTAAGTAGCTTAGTTCTTTAAGAATGGGATACATCCTAAAAAAGTCATATTCTATCCACAATTCAAGATTTGTGCACTTCAAAACTGAGGTTTTGCAATATTTGTAAAAAGTAAATAAATTACTACATGGTTTAGCAAAAGCTAACAATTTAAACCAGGTTTACTGAAGTTTATGCAGAAGAAATTTCTCACTTTACTCATGGTGGACAGGTAGGTACAAAGCTGCAAATAATGAGCAAATCATTAAAATAATTCCATTATGACATCAAAAATCTTTAATTTTTTTTAATTTAAAATACAAACCCACAGAAAATGACAAGGCAGGTACTGCAGAAGCAATTACAGTTCTATTCATAGTCTTGATAAAGCTGTTTTGATTGTGATGGAAAATTAAATAAGGTTGTTTTCCAAAATGTACCTAAAGCTAAAACAATACATGTTAATAAGAAAAAATATTTGTACATTTCGTGTTTCAATTAAGAAAGCAAAGGCTTTGTTTAAAAGGACTTTTTTTTTCCCCCTTTGAATATGGATATCAAAAATCATTGAAATACCACCTTATTTCAAATAATTGTTTGCCACTACACACTTTTTACCCAGGAACTCCTCTCATATGAAGAAAGGCTGAGAGAGTTGGAGCTCTTTAACCTGGAGAAGAGAAGGCTCCATGGAGACCTTATTGCAACTTTTCATTATTTAAAGGGGGCTTATAAGAAAGATGAAGACATTTTACCAAGGTCTGTAGTGACAGGAAAAGGGGTAACAGTTTTAAACTAAAAGAAGGTAGATTTAGATTAGGTATAAGAAGAAAATATTTACTATGAATGTGGTGAGACACTAGAACAGGTTGCCCAGAGAAGTTGTGAATGCCCCATCCCTGGAAGTGTTCAAGATCGGGGTGGATGGGGCTCTGAGCAACCTAATCTAGTTGAAGATGTCCCTGTGCATGGCAGGAAGTTGGAGTAGATAATCTTTAAAGGTTCCTTCCAACCCAAACTGTTCTATGATTTTGTAACTGTCTGTTAGTTTATTTTCACATGTATCAATGCAACTGCATTCAGAATGTATGAAAATATAATTAAAAAAATATAATTTTAAAAATTTCTAACTTTTGACACTATTTTTGTTTTAATAAAATAGGGCAGAGATTGCAAGATGAATTGCAAAAACTTCAATGATAAACTACCTAAAGAATTTTACAACGTCTAAACAAAAAGATTTTTCACAAAGTCCTATGTAATAGTTTTCATGTACTTGAGTTTACACATTTTGATTTTAAGAAAAAAAACTGATGATGTCAAGTGTTAACTTCAATCATTATTGAAACATAGAACCCTAGAACTATTTAGGTTGGAAAAGACCATTAAGACCAATGAGTCCAACCGTTGACGTAACACTACCAAGCCCACCAAAGGGGTGACTTCAGAAAAGAATATGAAAATGGATTGTTTGCACAGTATCTGTTAATGTTTCAGGAGTGTTGCATAAATAACATTTATTAATCAATTAAACATAAACCAAAGATTAATTAAAGGCATTAAAATTGAATCATATTCTATAACAAATTAATCTTTCATTTTTTCCTTGAAGAAAAGGAAAAAAGTATACTTCACATATGTAAAGAGAAGCAATGTGCTTTTTTCCTATCCAGAAAATGTTCTCAAACCCCTATAGAAACCTCCATGCAATTAGTGTAGGAGGACAAAGCTAAGAAAGAGCATGTTGCCTGGCCATTAGCTTTTTGTACTTTACCTTTATCCTGACCATACATAAGTCTATGGGACCTGACAAGATGCATCCCAGAGTCCTGAGGGAACTGGCTGATGCAGTTGCCAAATCACTCTCCATGGTAGCTGAAAATTTATAGCAGTCAGGTGAGGTCCCTGGACGCTGGAAAAAGAGTAATGTTGCACCCATTTTTCAAAAGGGTAACAAGGAGGGTCCTGGGATCTACCAACCCGTCAGCCTCACCTCTGTACCTGGGAAGTGATTCGAGACAGCCAGCATGGCTTCACCAAGGGCAAGTCCTGCCTGACCAACCTAGTGGTCTTCTATGATGGAGTGACTACATCAGAGGACAAGGGAAGAGCTACTGATGTCATCTATCTGGACTAACAAAGCCAAGTGTAGGGTCCTGCACGTGGGTCGGGACAACTCCGAGTATCAATACAGGCTGGGGGATGAAGGGATTGAGAGCAACCCTGCTGAGAAGGACTTGGGGGAACTGGTGGATGAAAAGCTGGACAGGAGCCAACAATGTGCGTTCGCAGCCCACAAGGCCAACCTTGTCCTGGGCTGCATCCAAAGAAGTGTGGCCAGCAGGTCAAGGGAAGGGATTCTGCCCGTCTGCTCTACTCTGGTAAGAACCCAACTGGAGTCCTGCATCCCGCCCTGGAGCCCTCAACACAGGAAAGACATGAAGCAGGTTGGAGCAGGTCCAGACGAGGGCCACAAAAATGATCAGGGGGATGGAACACCTCTGCTGTGAGGAAAGGCCAAGAGAGCTGAGGTTGTTCAGCCTGGAGAAGAGAAGGCTCCAGGGACACCTTATTGCAGCCTTTCAGTACTTAAAGGGGGTCTACAGGAGAGATAGGGACAGAGTTTTTAGCGGAGTCTGTTGCAATAGGACAAGGGGTAATGGTTTTAAACTAAAAGAGGGTAGATTTAGACCAGATCTAAAGAAAAATGTTTCCCAATGAAGGTGGTGAAACAATGGCACATGTTGTCCAGAGAGGTGCTAGATGCCCCATCCCTGGGAACTTTCAAGGTCAGGCTGGTCGGGGCTCCGAGCAACCTGATCCAGTTGAAGATGTCCCTGGCCATTGCATGGGGTTTGGACTAGATGACCTTTAAAGGTTCCTTCCAACCCAAAGATTCTATGATTTTATTATTTTATAATTCTATGATCCTGTCTGGATGGAAAAGGGTTACATTCTCTTCATAAAACCATAATGTAAATTTTCACATAAAATTATTATTTTTTTGCATAGTGGGAGGAAGTGACAATTAAGAGAAATGTCTATGTCTATACTTAACAGTACGCTTATGCTAAACTCTGTGCTTGTCATTTCATTTTTATATTAATCATACGAACATAAAAAAATTCATGCAGTGTGTAGAAATCCAAGACTTATCACTCAATTTATCAGGTTTTATTCCATCTAATTCAGATGTCTATATGTGTGAACTGATCTCAGTTGAATTAATGTAATATAGAATCACAAAGTTGATTGTAATCATGGACAGGAAGGAACTCCAGATAACGTTTTGTGGCTTGGGTTGGGGGTGCATAGTTTATGGATGTCAAGCAAAGGCAAACTGGTCATAGTTTCTACTGCAGTTAGACAGAAAACAACTATTATCACTTTGGAATAACTTTTGTCAATGTGTTTCTACTCTCCCTTACTCAAACTAATTAGGCTAAACTAGTTAAAAAGCTACTAATGGTTTTGAAGACCCCAGTTTTGGAAGGTCCAGGTTTAACTGATCTTTTGCAAAGAGGACTGTGATTTTTGCAAATCAGGCCACTCAGGTGCTTCCAGATGGGCCCCAGCACGTAGCACAATCAAAATCACTAGTCACATTTTCAAAATCTTGGTTAGAGGTGCCTAGACCTCATTAAGAGCATGTTTGTTATGCAGAAGCTGACACCTCATTGCAAGAGGCAGTGTGAGTCCAACAGGTTTTTTCAGTAGTGCAGATTATTCTCAGAACAGCAGCAGCAACAAAGCACTCTGCCCTTGGTGGCTGCATCTTACAAAGTCATGGCAGATGAAAACTAGCAAAATGAATTCATGTCTGATGGGTTGTTTTTGCCACAACAGCTGTGCTTTGGAGGTGGGCAAGCCAAGGAAGTTAAGTTTGGCTCATGCAGTGTTTGGCTCTGAATCAGCTCTGTGCCCATACATGTCAATGAGCCAAGTCAGTAGGAATATTTTGGCATTACCTTCTGGCTGTCCCAGTGACCTCATATATATCACTTCACATGTTCTCCCTTTTGTATGTGTATAATCAGTTCCAATGGATCGACTAATGTTTTGGCATGGGCTTGCCTTGGCTCTGGCTTCAAATTTTCTGGCCTGTTTAAACAAGTTGCATCCAGCATGCCTGTGAAATTCATTAACAAGTATTTAAGAAAAACTAATATACATTTTTATGTTCTAGAAAATGGGAAAATGAATAAAACTGAGGCTAAAATATTTAAAATAAAATAAGGAACAAAACTGACATTATAATAGCATCAAGTATTTTCTGTAGCTCAAAGAAGGTCAGCATAATACTTAAAATTGTCTTACTTGCTCAGCTTACCTTATGCATATCAAATGCATGGGGAGGTGTATGTATTTATATACACACGTCTATTTATAAGCAGAGGGTATATATGGCTGTTTATCAAGTGATTGTGTAAGAATGAGGAAAAAAAAATCATTGTCAATAAGTTCTTATCGAGGAAACAGTGGACTATAATAGCTTTTGTTGCCAAACACTGGAGGAGGATGCTTCAACGTGATATTATTGGATATAATTCTCTTTTCTCAGAAAATGTAGGCTATAGTTTTAGAGCATGTTCAGTTACTTAAATCATGTATTTTCACAGAGTAATGTTATCAACTACATCTCCTAGTCTTAAATTAGTCTGGTGAGTAATTGTTCTGAAGTTAGACATATATACAACATTGATTAGACACAGAATAGTAAAAGAAAGATCTTTACAAGTTCCAAGTTTTATCACTGTGCTATTATAGTTACTGATATGAATGTTATTTTTCATGCGTCTCATAAATTGGTAAGAACTCCTAATTATTTTTAAATTAATCTCTGTGGAACTGCTGTTATCAGAGACTTCTTTGGACACCAGATTTGAATTGACATAACAAAACAAGGACACAAATTGTTACAAAGTGTAGTTGCTATAGTCATATGATGACAGTATAACTATGGCATGAAAATTACTTTACTTCTTTTCATCTTTGCATTGTAGTAAGAGTTATTAACCACAGTGAAGAAATACACCTCACCGTGTTAAGCACAATACATAAATATGTTAAAAAGTCTTTATTCCAAGTAACGACATCTAAATAATGAAAAGTAATCCATTATCCCTCTGAAGGTTGTGTATTCATTGCATTTGATATTTCACTTGAAGGTCTTATTCAGAGAAGAGTATGAAAAAATGAAAAATAAATATAGAAACTCATGAAGAACCATTGCTCTAAAAAATTTCTTCCTCTATTAAAATATATAAAAAGTGTTTCATGTTGATGACAGGAAAATAATACTCTCTACACAAAGTAAGTAATCAGAAAGAAGTGTTTTTGTGTTACTGTGCAGTAACAGTAACAGTAACAGTAACTGTGCAGTAGTAAGTACTGAGGCTTGGAGGAAACATCTCTTGAGTTCAAATTATGGGTCCATTTAGTGTCTCTTCATGCTGCTGAATTGTGATGAGGACACACACAGCAGGGGTTAGATTGAGGTCGCCAATTGATTTCATTTAGGGTAATTCACTGTCAAATAGTGGTAACCTTCACTGTGACCTTGAGATGGACTGAAACCAGTAAGCTGAAGGCTAAGGAGAAATAGAAAACTAAAAACATGTCCTTTCTCACTCTCTTGAGTGTAGAAGAATGAAAATAATTTAAACAAAAGTAAAAAATCTCATTTTTTTAATAACTTAGAATTCTGAGAATGAGTTTTCATTGTTTCAACTAGTGTAGCTTATTGCCCACTTTGACTCAGGTTCATCTTGACAAGACTGCAGTTCAAGTAGAGAGAATGACATCTCTGTAGTGGGATTCAGACCTTAGAAACCAAAGCCAGTTGCTGAAACTTAGATAAGATGACACAAAGTTCAAATTAATTTTGTATGTATTACTAAAAAAAGAGCTCACAGAAACTATTTACAGTACTGTTCTTCTCTTTGAGACTTGTGACTTCCATTTGAGCTAATGAGAATCTCATAAACTGAGAGAAATGAATAATGATAGAATCATAGAATTATAGAATCATAGACTACCACGTTGGAAGGGACCTCATGGATCACCCGGTCCAACCTTTCTTGGCAAAAGCACAGTCTAGACAGGCCCAGCACCCTGTCCAGCTGAATCTTAAAGGTGTCCAATGTCTCCACCACTTCCCTGGGGAGAATATTCCAATGGCTGATTTTTGTGTGTGTCTCATTGTGAAAAATTTTCCTCTTGTCCAATTGGAATCTCTCCAGGAGTAACTTGTACCCATTACACCTCATTTTTCCCATGTGAGTCCTTGTAAAAAGGGAAATTCCACCCTCTTTGTAGCCACCCTTCAAATACTGGCACATGGTGATAAGGTCTCCTCTAAGTCTTCTTTTCTCAAGGCTGAACAAACCCCGTCCTCTCAGCCTTTCCTCATATGGCAGGCTTCCCAGTCCTTTGATCCTCTTTGTGGCCCTTCTCTGGACCCTCTCCAGCCTGTCCACATCTTTTTTGCATAGTGGGAACCAAAATTGATCACAGTATCCAGGAGTGGCCTGAAAAGCTCTGAATAGAGTGGGATAATGACTTCTTTATCTCTGCTGGTGATGCCCTTGTTGATGCAACCCAGCATCCTGTTAGTTTGCTTTGACGCAGCAGCACACTGTTCATTCATATTGAGCTTGTTGTCCACCAGGACCCCCAGAACCCTTTCCGCAGAACGACTCCCCAGCTGGGTAGATCCCAGTCTGGGCTGCACTCCTGTATTATGTTTTCCCGGGTGCAAGACCTTACACTTGTCCTTGTTGAACTTCATGAGGTTAGCCCAATCTTCTAGCTTATCCATGTCTTTCGGCAGGGTGGCTCTCCCTTCCAAAGTGTTCACTTCCCCGCTCAGTTTGGTCCCATCAGCAAACTTCATCAGGGTACACGTGATCCCATCATGCAGATCACTTATGAAGATATTAAACAGTGTTGGGCTCGATATCGACCCCTGGGGACAGCACTTGTGACAGGTTGCCAGTTTGAAAAGGTGCTATTTACCACTAGTCTCTGGGTGTGGCCTGTCAACCAGTTCCCCACTGCACAGACCACTTGTCTAGATCATAACACATCAATTTCTCTAGGCGGAGGCTGTGGGAAACTGTACCAGAGATCCTTAGAGAAACCCAGGTAGACAATGTCCACCACCTGCTCCACATCAACTGAGCAGGTTACTTTGTCATAGAAGGTGATCAGATTTCTCAAGAACAATTTGCCCTTGGTTAATCTGTGCTGGCTTCTCCCAATCACATGCTTCATTTGACTTGTGATAGCCCGCAGCAGGATTCGTTCTATAACTTTCCCAGGGACTGAAGTAAGACTGATGGGCCTATAATTTCCTGGCTCCTCCTTTAACCCCTTCTCACAGATGGGGTGATATTAGCCTTCTCACAGTCTTCTGGGGTGTCGCCCAATCTCCACAACTTCTCAAAGGTTATGGAGAATGGTCTCGCAATGACATCAGCCAGCTCTCTTAACGCCCTTGGGTGGATAATGTCAGGGCCCGTCGATTTGTAGGGGTCAGGCTCCTGTAATAATTCACATAGCAACTCTTCCTTCACTGGGTCTGTGTTTGCATCAGCCTGGATTTTTGTTCCCAGAGCCTGGGGCCCAACAGTGCTGGTAAAGACAGAGGTGAAGAAAGTGTTGAGAACCTCTGCCTTTTCAGTGTTGTTGATGACTAATTCACCTCTGCTGTTTAACAGTGGGCCAGTATTTTCCTTCTGTTTCTGCTTGTTGTTTACATACCTGAAGAACCTTTTCTTGTTTTTTTTGACACCTCTGGGCAATTTCAATTCAAGCTGAGCTTTTGCTTTTCTACTTGCATCTATCCATAGATATATATATTCTATATATGTTTATTCATAGATATATATATTCTTCATATGTGAATAAAAAAGAAGAAAACTGCTTTTTGGTTTTAAAACCTCCATGCACTGATCTTACAACTGCACACGCAAAAACAGTTTGCACTTAGGAACCATGGAAGTGTGAAGTTATTTTCCTGTGAAAAATTTGTTCCTAAGTGTAAAGTACTGGTGGACTTCGGGATCTGGGCAGGGGACTCCATCCTGGGTGGCCCCAGTCCCAGCCTGGTAGGTGCTGCTGCTGCGGTTCCCTGTGTATATAGAACGGAAAGGGAGCGGGGTGGTGTTTATTGAGGATATACTGGATAGTGTAGGACCTGAGCATGCTGCAAATGGTATGGCATAAGGGGTGGAGATTGTACTAGATCTGGCTGGGATGAAGTTAATTTCTTCATAACAGCCCATATGGTGCTGTGTTTTTTTAGTTGTGATTAACATAGTGTTGGTAACACACCAGTGTGTTTGGTGTGGTATCTGTTTCTGATTCTCCCCCTTCAGCGGATAGGCAAGAGTTTGGGAGGGGACGCAACTGGGACAGCTGACGCAAATTGACCAGAGAGATACTCTATATCCTTTGATGTTGTGTTCAACAATAAAATCTCAGGGAAAGGAGGGGGAAGGGGTGACATTTGTTCTTATGTTGTTCATCTTCCCAGGTAATCACTACCCATGCCAAAGCCCTGGTTTCCAGAAAGCAGCTAAACATCTGTCTGCTGACAAGAAATAGTGAATTAAGGCCTTATTTTGCTTTGCTTGCACACACAGATTTGTTTCACTTATTACATTGTCTCTATCTTGATCCATGAGTTTTTCTCACTTTTGGTCTCCTGCATCCCGCTGGCAGGGGAATGAATGAGTGGCTGTGTGAGGCTTAGCCCCTGGTCATTTTTCTCCAGCACTTTTCTGCCTTGACTATGGTGGTCTTGTAGGCCCATGATTTAGTCACAGGCTGAGCTTAGCCTCACCAGACTTTAATAACGTGAAGATTTGTCATCTCTTTTAAGGAAAACACCTAGGTTTTTCTCTGTAGTCAATGAAGAGAGATAAGCAGTTTGAAAGACTGATTTATCCTCTCATTAAAGAGGTACATGACATGAGTAGAAAGAAATGTACTCCAGAGGTGCCTCATTTTCATTGACGATGGAGATAATGTAGAGACCTAAATGAGAGTATGCTTCTAACATGTAAACTGGACATGAACCCAAGAGTGAGTGCACAGTTAAGGCTCAGGTCCTCCAAAAGATTTAGTTCCTAACTATCTTGATATCAGTGAAGCTGGGCAAGTACCTGAATACTTCTGAGGATTCAGGTTGAAGCCATTTTTTTCTGTTTCCAAGGTTAATAAGCAGTTCTTTCACCCAAGATTCATGTCTGCTCTCAACACACAGACCTACCGTAAGAGTACATTCATGTGTTTTCGTAACAGTGAACACTTAACAAGTTTTAAATTTACTTCTATGTAGTACCTGGGATTTTAACCTTATGAAACTGTAGGTCTGAGTTACATAAAGTGAATCTTTCTGCCTTTCTATAAAGTTTGTCTTTCAAACAACTTTCCCTCTCCACCACCAAAAAAACAGATTTGTGTAATTGTAATGTAATATGCTTATCCTTTCGTACACGATATCTAAAGCTGTTCAATCAATTATACTGTGGCAAACTCTGAGAAGCAACTTATCTAATGCAAAAAAAGTTGAATGGATTGAGCAGTAGAAGATTAAGCTACACAGATTAACTACTCAAGCTGGAACAAAGTGCTGTGGGAAATTCAGTGAGAATGAATGAGTACCCAAATAAGTTGGTAAAGAGAACATTAAGAAATACTTTCATCCTAAAAAATTAAGGATGGAGAGAGAATGCCAAATCTTGGTCCCTCTGAACTCACCAGGAAAGCTTACTCTTCTTTACAGTAATGAGACAGAATTTTATCATCACACCAAAATAAGATGTGACTTATCTAGTGCTGTAAATTTACATTGGTAAATTGGTGTCACTGCATTCTGTTTGGTGATGATTAGAAAATAATGGATTTTAGCAGGAAAAAGAAAATGAGCAAAGGATATGTAAAAGGCTACAGCACGCTTTCTAGATGCGTTTCAGATGGTTTAGATAAATTAAATTTCTCCTAGTACACCCAAAGAACTAATCAAGAGCTTCCATGGAAGATGTATGAAATTTCAAAGCACTAGGTAAGGACAAATTCTTAACTATTTTTGAGTTAAAAGAGTAAGTGGAAAATTATTGACCAGTCAGTTCTATTTCAATTTGCCACATTAATCAAACTATTTCTAAGGTTAGGACCTTATGAAAACATATAGAGAAATAATGGTCAACATCAATTTTCTGGGAATAACTATGTCATATCAATCTAATTTATTTTTAAGATGAGCAACAGTGATGAAGAATAAAGAGATGCAGAAGAAATCATACATGTAGCTTGACCTAGGAAGAATTCCTTTGCTCTGATGATGAACTTTTCATGATATTTTCGTAAGGTAAATATGGATGTCTTAAAATACATACTGTGACAAAAAGAAAGAATATACTTCATTCCTCACGCCCAACCACGAAGCTTAAAATGAAGCAGGGGAGATCTAACAGATACCAAAGAAAACTTTACAATGGGAAAAGGAATTGAACTTTGAAGCAGATTTGTGGCAGCTGTGGAATCTCCACTGCTGTTCTTAGCCTTTTTTTTAGGGAAGAATATAGATATATTTGTTTCCTTATTTTGGAAAATGGATCCTACTGGGGAATAATCCTACTGGCTACATCTATATTAGTAAACTAAACAAGGACACAGATGGATAAGATCACAAATTTACGGTCTTGTGAGCTGCACTTTTCTGTCAGGTACAGAGAAACAGAACATCTTAATTTTATTTATCTGTATGAATGGATCTATTGTGTAGAATGTCATGGTTCTGGGAAAAAAACAGATGAAAGCAGATTGTTACACAAGCACCTGTATTAACTTTACCAGGAGAGTCTGTCTGTTCCTCTAATCCGATGAACCAGGAATTAATAAATCATGTAAAGGAAAGTTAAGATGATGAAAAAACAGTGTAGAAATTTTAAGGACAGAAAACTCACAATCAACTCTTCTGCTGGAGATTTTAGTAGAACTAGTATACATGTCAGGCCAATGTGTCTTAAGTACTGAAGTTTCAGTTTTTACATACCTTCATGGCTTTCCTTTATGAATGTTCTCCATACTGAAATGGTTTTCCAACTTCCTGATTAAATATGATGTATGAGAGACCACATTTTTCAAAGTGAAAAGGTAACAAACAATTATTTCAGTGATGCCATAAAGTGAATCTTCAGTGATTCATCACTTAAACATCAAATCAATGTTATTCTATAAGCCTGTTGCAGATTTGACCATTTTTGTTATTGCATAATAATAAATTAATAAATATGTCAGAAAACTTAACATTGAGGAAAGCAATATTATCTTAAAACATCTATAAATGATCCATCACTACTTGTTTTTCCTTATTCTATTGCCAATGTAGACTTATAGAATTTAGAAAACCAGACAAAAACTACCTCAGAAGAGAGAGGCAATAGGTAATAGGAAAGTAAATCAGAGTCATTGAAGAAGAATAATTGCAGGTAATGACTTTTCTGTATCAAGACAAAGAGATTTCCATAGTGGACCAAAGCATATATTAATACAGTGCTATGTTGTTTTTTTTTTACTTAATGCACAATTGTATTTGATATTTACAGATATTTTTGAAATAAAGTGACTCTCACTAGGCTCTTGAATACAGTTTAACACAGCTGATTGCTGGAACTTTATCAAACTTTCCCTTGTGTCAATGAATAAACTGCCTTTGGGATGAATGAAGATAACAGCTTTACTGAAAGTTGGTTAGGTTTATGACTGACTTCCATAATTTTTTGGTTTCAAGAACTGGTACAACTGTTAGATGTTACAGTCATTCCTTATCTCTTCTTACACTGAAATCATATGAAGGGCATATAAATTTCCTTCAAAGGTAAAGGTTTTCATTTTAGAAGGCTGACTTAAAGTGTCCATCATCATGCTTTATAATCAGAATGTTCAGCTTCTTCCTTGCCATAATTCCACTAGAATAAATTAAGTTAAATCTAAAGACAAGTTTAGTCAATGTAGTGAAAATTTTGCATCTACTTGATTTCTAGTGCGCATAAGGTATTTTTCTTGTAAGCTTTCTTATTTTTATGCAAAAAAAAGTGATTTATGTAAATTGCATGCACATTAAGCCCTGACAAAGGAAATTTTGCTTATGAATAGTCTTTGATTTGCTAGATGAGATTTCTCATTTCCATCTGGATTTGTTTTGTACCTCTATTGTATAAATAAAAGTTATATCTGCACATCATCTGTATACCAGCTAAGCAATTCAACTCCTATTATGAAACATGGTGTATGTTTTCTGGAGTCTTAAACATGAATTACCTGTCTTGCAAAATTCCTAATTAGTTCAACCAATTTTCTTTCTGTCTCCAGGTAATACGAGCCAATGATCTGAATCTGATGTTGTTAACCAAATAGAGTGCTAAACAAATGTTTTAGGTCACAGTCTGTTTACAGCACTACAAAGAGTGCCTTATTTGTTCCCTAATTTATATATTTGGATTTCTTTATTAATTTATCAGAAAGAAATAAGAAAAAAAAGAAGTCTTAGACCTTCATAATGATTCACATCTGTTTCAGAGTATCCATTGATCCAGCTGTCAACTTTCAAGGGAATGCTATTTTAAAATGTAAGATTTCAGTGTCAAAAGACAAAGGTATTTCTACAGCCATAGTCCACAATTCTGTCTGACTATCTACCCGTCTAGTTTAAAACCACTGCAATTTCATTTCATCCATGGTGGTTTCTATTTATCTTAGTCTGAAACAGTTTCATTTTTAAAAAATCACAGATCAATGGACTTGAATATATGAATCCATCCACTCATGTTTTGGAATACAGCACACGGTTTTGCCTATGTAATGCAGCTCATATTCTGCAATAGAATATTCCCATAATAGACTGGCTGACTGTTCAGAAGCTGAGCAACCTGTGGAAGTTCATATTGGGAGGATTTTTGTGGGATTAAGGAATTAACACAAAATACTTGTCAGGATGAAATTCATTCCCACCCTTAACTTTAGCAGTGGAAAAAAGTAATCACTGAGGAACCTTCTATAATCAATGTATTTAAACAGACTTCAAAATTTACCTCCATTTTAAAATCCAGGCTGCACCTTCAGTGATGTTCAAACTAGTGAAATTTTTGAGAAATTCTCCCAGTTGACTCCATCCATTGGACTCATCCTTCCAGGGGAGGGCAAAAGTGTGGGAGGGGACACAGCCAAGACAGCTGACCTGAACTGACCAAAGAGATTTTCCATAACATAAAAGTCATACTTAACAAGAAAATGAGAAGGGCAAGGGAGGGATGTTCCAAAGTAACCATTGCTCAGACACTGGCTGGGCATTGGTCTGCTTTGTGGGAGGTGGTGAGTGACTGCTTTTGTATCATTTTGGGTTTGGGTTTTTTTTTCCCCAATTATTAAACTGTCTATCTTGACCCATGAGTTTTTCTCACTTTTGCCTTTCTGATTCTCTCTATCAACCCTCTGGGGAGTGAGTGAGCAACTGGGCTGGGATTAACCCACCACATAGAGAAAAGGTAACTTTAAAATTATATAAAAATAAAAAATAATATAAAAATAAAAAATTATATCATGGTTGTGAAATTCCACTTCTTAATTTTATATTTAAGTAATTCATAGAAGTTTGATATTGGTTATTCTCAATATAACTGTTATATTAGTTATCCTTTGATATGCTTATATAATAGGCATAAAACACATTCAAACACTAATCCCACAGATACCTATGCAGAGTAACTATGTCCAGCTATTACATTCTCAAATGTAATTGGGCATGTGAAGATACTGTTATGGATTGCACATTTTCAGAGTCTGACTCAAGTTCTTTTACTTGCTTCAAGGTCTGTCTTTGAGTCAACAGTCATTTCCACTGTGAGAGTGCCCACCATGACAAAAGAAGATAAACATCATGTTATTTGGGTTTATTTATAAATGAAAAGATTACATTTTAAAATGGAGGTATGTACATATGCCATACATGGGCATATGTTTCTGTAATTACACAGAAGACTATTAGAAGCAATTTAAAGAAAAAAAATTTGTAAAAAATCTTGATGCTGCCACAAGCATGTTCAGGGGATAGTCTTACCCCATGAAAGTAAAGTGTAGGCAAGAGGTGACCATGAGCAGTGTATACTAAAGCTTTCTATCTTTACCTCCTTAGGAAGAAGGGATAGTCTCAGTGCTGTCAAGCAGATGGCTACTGCTGACAGAGACAGCAGAAGGAATCAGAGAAAGATCCAGAAATAATGTCTTTTTCAGCCATTGCCTGTAAGGAATTTCTAAAACAATTCATAGTGCACTGTGTATTCTGAGAATGCAACATGCAATTTGCTTTCACTTTGGTTTCGCATGAAAAGTAGGACTACACAGCTATTGGCCAAGTCTTAATTCCAGTGCAATGCATGAATAGAGCAGACAAGCCCTGTAAGTGTTTTAACTTCGGTTAAAAAATACAAAATAAGGTAATGACATTAAATGTTAAAGAAACTTGTTGGATAAAAAAATTATGTTTCCTTCCTTATTGGTGAAATATTGTTAGACATAGAGTAACAGTAAAGGAAAAATAACATTAAACAGGAAGATATTGCCTCCATCATTTATCTCCACATTCAGAAAACACCACTGAAAGGGACTTTTTCCAAAGATCTTCACTGTAAGAGGCCTCAACTCAATGGCATCATCTTCCAAGAGTTCATCAAGGTCAAGAAATATGTTTAGGGTTCAGGTGGTTTAGCTAGCTTGCTGCCTTGGTCTGGTCTCTAACGATTTTCCTCCTCTTGACTGTTCCAGAGCATTTTTAAAAATGTCTTTTAAAAAGTCAACAGCTCCCTTCAGCCTTGTTCAGAGAGCTGTTCTGAAGAAAACAGTAATATTTTATGTTTGTTACCAGCTTCATTTTCTGTACATTTAGGGGTTTGTAATCATAGTCCATTTTCTTCTCTAAAAACCTTTAACACTGGCAATTTCAAGAGAACTTGACAAAAATACTTTTCTATTAAATAAATACTATATCATGTAAAAAATAAAGCTGTATTTTAAGCGTATTTTTTCATTTGGACAGTGAGTTATATTAACCTTCCTTATACTATCTTTTCAGAAAAAAAAACTATCTAAGGAGACTTAATCCAGGCTATTTATTTCCTATCTGACAATCACTAAGGTCCTCAAATGTCCTGAACCAAGGTTACTGCTTAAAACAAATAGAACCAAGTATGGACATCATGCATTTCTTTTTTTTTTTTTTTTTGAAAGAGCAAAAATAAGGAGATGCATATCAGAAAAGGCTAAGCTATTATTGATAATATTGAACTAAACAAAGACTAAAGCAGTGAATCTGAGAAATTTAAGTCAAATGCTAAATAAAATAAATCATACATTAACACCAAAACAATAACACCTTACACACTGGAAACAAAATGTTGAAAAATAAGGTGATAAAAGGGGTTGGCCTATGTAGAAACACTGCAGAATTGTGCAAACGTCAGTCAAACTATGCATAAGATTAGAAATTATTGATGCAGTCTCTCTACCAATTAAAATCTTTCCTCTTAAAATACTACTGGTTGTAATAATTGCTAATATTTGCTCATCCTTCTCCTTCCCTTTCATCACCCTTAAGAGAAATAGAGTAATAACAGATTTAATAGAACATTTTTTATATGTAAATGGTTGTCAGACAAAGTTTACTGGACATTACTGAAAGCAGTTGTAAATCTCCCAAAACTTCCAAACAGATGGCAATCTCTGATTAATAGTTTTAGAGTTTTCTCTGTGTTTCCCAAGGAAGACTTTATGGAGTTCTTATTCATGTGCGCAAGCATGTAAGCAGATGTTCAGAGCCTGAAGAAAAGGAAAGAAAAGATATTGAAAGAAAAAGAAAGAATAGATATAGAATAAGAAAATCAAGGTATTCAAGAAAATGTAGAGGATGGGAAGGAAGATGAAGAGAATAAACCCTTCCTTGGTCTTGTGGACAGTCTGAGTTAAAAATCAGACCTGAATTCTAAGAATTCAACAGCTCCCCTGTATGGCACTTTTTTCTAGGTGGCTTCAGAGACCAGGCAAAACCTTCCATTACCTTTTGGCATATTTTTGCCTTCTTTCGACAAAAAATTTTTGATTCTGGAGCACCTGGTTTTCCTGAGATAGCTTCCTCTTGATTCCTACTGTTACTTTTTCTCCAGTTCCAAGTTTTTGAGCAACTAAAGTTCAAATAAAATCTTTGTGCCATGCAGTGTGATCCAGTTTGGTCTAGTCAATAAACATCTCCATTTCTCTTTAATTATCTTACAAGGTCTTTTTTACACACTGCAAAAGCTGTCACTTCTCCTTCTTTCAGCAGAAAAATGAAAAATCTGGATATTCAAGAGCATTTCTGAGACAGTAATTGTTCTAATCCCAGTAAGGATACAATCTTTGAGCAGCAATATTGAAAAAGATCTATGCTGAAATCCTACAAAATTAGCTTATTGCTAGATTTTCTGTCAGGAATTGGTCACTTATTAGTCATCTATCAGCAACATTAAAAGAAAATGTGGACAAGTTAAGATCTCTATCATTATTCTTCTTGCAACCAAAAGTAATTCATAGAAATCTTTGTTCTCTGAAGCTTGAATATGGTCAAGCAGTTTATTTTATGAATCTTTATTTTGGTAGAGAAATGATACTCTCAGACCTACCAAGAAGACATATACTTATGAAATATATTTCTTAGCATATGTTTCTACGTTCATGGATTCTTTCACAGGGAACACGAGACTCATTAGAATATCTAAAAGCATGTTTTGGGGTTTTGGAGGTTCTTTTGGTATCATACACTTAGTTATTAGCCTACTACAGTCATAAATTACATATCACGAATTACATATAGAAATTATTAAACTGACAGCACCTAAAATATACTTTAGAATAACAGTAGTCACATGAGTCTTGAAAGGCTGGAGCCTATCATTAAGGTTAATCAAAGGGAAGATGGTATTAAGCTCCTAGATAAAATCCATATAGAGTCTCAGAACTTCCACTCTTTTCTAGCTGCATTTAAAGATAATTTTAAAAGAGATAACTTTATTCAGAATGGGATTTCTAGATGTTCCTTTAGTACAGGAAATTTGATATATTTATTAAATACAATGTAGAGGAACCACAAAAGTATTTTTTAATCTTTGCAATCTATGAAGCTGATACAATTTTTCTTTCAATGTTTGTTTAAAGAATGAATCAATGGTAGATAAATTGAAAAAACAAGGGGTTTCTGGCGCAGACTGAAGGACTAAGCTACATTTTCAAGTCAATGTGAACAGAAGTATAAGCTGGTGCTAGAATTTCCATGATACAAATAAAAATAAGTGCCTTATAATCAATGCAAAATGAATGAAAATTTGTAATTTTACTTGTTTTTGCATTGCAGTGTGCCTTCTTAAATTGTTGGCAAGCACATTATGAACTCTTTCTCAGATCTTCATCCATGAAAAATGGGTCCCACCTGCTACCAGATTGAGTTAAGAAGCCTATACACAGCTCACATTCCCTCAGTTTTGTGAAGTCTTCTGAAGATCTTGTGATGATTCCAGGAAAACATTTAATATGTTTATTATTTCAAGTGAAAAAAAGGTTTTGGTGTACTGGTCTGGTTATGGGCAAGATCAGTGGTCACTCAGAAATGTCAGACAACAAAGTTTCCTGTGCTTACTATGACAGCACTATACTAACAGTGCTAAAATAAAATAAAGGAATGTCAGTGTCATAAAAGCTGAGCCTATAAGTAACAAATAAAATGGATACACTATGTGCTGTGAGTAGAGATACAGAATGTCAGCATACATGCATTTATTCTGATATTTTTTAAGACAGGGAATAGGAGAAGAGATGATTCAGAAAAGTGATAATGACTTTCATCTGTAAATTTGTCGTTTAAGACCAGAAGATTTTTGATGGCTGCCTTCTGATACATCTAGCATATTAGCTTATAATAATCAAGGATGAAGTTGAAGTATATGTTCTTGCTTGTTCTTCTAACAATTCCTCTGAAGTGGAGCACAACAGCATAAGTTCATTATGTTGTTCTTTGTGAGTAACCAAATGCACCACTAAACATCCATTCCAAGCAGGACTTCCAGCAGTGCTGTTCTGATGTTTACAGCTTGTTAGAGAAAATAGAGAAGCATGTTGGCCCATAGGATTGAATGACCTTGAAGTTGTTATGCATTTCTAGGGCTTTTTTTGCATCAGCTGCCTATAAAGTGAATATGATTGTAAGAAAACTCAGATGACATTCAACATAGAGGGACTTGCCTTCAATTGTCCAGATGGACATTTGTTTTCTGCCTTTTATTGTTGTACCATCTTGCATCTTTGTCTCATTGTAGAATGTATCTCAGTGTCTTCTACCTTTTCTTTGGCCTGAAAAGAAAAATCTATTCAGTGTGAACCCATATTTATTCTACTCCTCCTTTTGGGTTTTAAAATAACTATGGGCTAAGGACAATGGATTTGTGATTATTTTCTTACCATGTTTTATGTTCTACTGCATCATTATATTCTAAGGCTCACTACATGCCACTCAAGTGTGATCATGAGAAGATTAACTGTGGCTTTAGTAGGCACAATTAGATTGTTTTAAAAGCAGGTGTTGCTTGCAGCAGTAAGATGAAATTACTAGTGCTGTGTTGCGATCCTAAACATTCCCTTGTTCTTAGTACAGAATCATAGAATCATTTAGTTTAGAAAAGGCCCCTAATATAATTGAGTCCCACAATTAACCTAACACTACCCAGTCCACCATTAAATCATATCCCTGCATGCCACATCTACATGTCCTTTAAATACCTCCAAGGTTGGTGACTCGACCACTTCCTTAGGCAGCCTGTTCCAATGCTTGATAACCTTTTTGGTGGAGAAATTTTTCCTAATATCCAATCTAAACCTTGCCTGGTGCAATCTGAGACCATTTCCTCTTGTCCTATCACTTGTTACTTGGGAAAAGAGACCAACACCCACCTCACTACAACCCCCTTTCAGGTAGTTGTAGAGAGTGATCAGGTCTCCCCTCAGCCCCTCCTTCTCCAGACTGAACGACCCCAGTTCCTTCAGCCGTTCCTCATAAGACTTGTGCTCCAGACCCCTCACCAGCTTCATTGCCCTTCTCTAGACACGGTCCAGCAACTCAATGTCTTTCTTGTAGTGAGGGGCCCAAAACTGAACACAGGATTCAAAGTACAACCCCATCAGTGCCAAGTACAGGGGGACAATCACTTCCCTACTTCTTCTCGCCACACTATTTCTGATACCAGCCAGGATGCTGTTAGTCTTCTTGGCCACCTGGGCACACTGTTGGCTCACGTTCAGCTGGCTGTCAACGAACACCACCAGGTCCTTTTCCTTCTGGCAGTTTTCTAGCCACTCTTCTTCAACCCTGTAGCATTTCATGGAGTTGTTTTGACTCAAGTGTAGGACCCAGCACATAGCCTTATCTTGGCTAATATGTGACTGCAAGGAAGCAGTGGGAAATTAATTATCCCACTATAGCAAAAGGTATCAAACCAGAAGCCTAGTAGCAATTGCATCATAATTAAAAATAAATAAATTTAGGTGTCAACTTGTAGCTGTCTGTTCATGTGTTAGGTGTCTAAGTCCCTTAGCTGATGGAGGCCTGACTAATACAAAGAATTCTATATAGCTATTCATCTGATCAGCCAGAACAGGAGTCATCGAGTTGCCTAAATACAGTAATCTATTGCCAGTTTAGGCATCTTAAGGTGTCTGACAGATACTCAGAAGGTCATCACATATTACAAAGGACCTGGAAAAGATCCAAGTCCTTCCAAAGTGGCAGCAGGGACACAGGCAGAATACCTCAGGGAAAGTCAAATGGCACTAGATGCTTGTGTTTAGGAGACTAAATTGAACACCATCTCTCCATTTAGTGTGAACCAAAGGACTAAATATAGCCACTTTAGCTGTGTGTTGAATCTCACCTCATCTCTCATTTGGTTCTTTTGCAAATAATAAAAAATTTCCTAAGATACACTCAAGGAAGGTTTCAGATGTAGCACCTGTATCTTCACTTTACATCTGTACAAAGCAATGTATTAGTAGGTACTCAGCTCATGTTACAGTTCTCCTTAATGAGGATACTAAAGGGTCACAGCTATGACAGACTGGTTAATCCACCTACAGAGAAGCCAATTTACAAGTATATGTAGCTGTGTCATGCCAAAGGTAAGTTGTTTCCTAGAAAATCAACCACGGTCACCTACTGAGCTTCTGTTAGTGGGGTTAAACATGATGTTTAAACAGTAAGTGAGGAAAGCTTGTGGCACTTTGATCTCTACTATTTTTGTGTGTTTTCTTTCTCCTAATTCCTATCATGTCTTCTAGCTCTTATTAATGTTACTTAGATGGAAATTATATTCTGTGAGATCTTCCATTAAGATCTTCCATTAAGGGCAGCTAGAGGTGCCTTAAGAGTCTGTAACATATATGCCATTAGAGCTGAACATCGCTGTAGTGATCTGGATAATTGGACCTTCAGACTGGGAACTATTTGGAAAGGGAGCATAGTGGGACAGTGCCTATTTGGGCTCTTCAACCAGCAAAAGAAAAAACAGATGATGGCTGTAAGACTGTGATTACCTAGCAGATCCTATGCCTGCATCCTTTTCCTCATTCCTTCCTTTTTTAGATCAAATACAGAAAAAAACAAGGCTGTACATTCTGAATCATTTTCATTGCTATTTCTCCCTCTTGGATTTTTCCATGAGAAAAAGGTACCAGCAATATCAGAAGGATATTTATAAAGCTAAACAAGCAAATGAAAATCAGTTTTCCTTATTAAAAGGATGTTTAATTACCCCAAAGTGCAACATCTATAACATTTAATCTGATAATAGAAATAGAGGACAAAAAATTTTAATTAGTCAGAGTAATTGGACACAAAATTGAAAGCAATATCCATTAACTAGGAAAGAAAAATGACAACATAGTAAAGTGCTGTATGCATTATTAATTGTTTTAGCAGATTCTATTAGAACAACTGGATTGAAAGGTCCTTTGAAGTTGTCTTCATAAGCTCTTATTTTCAGTAATCATAAATCAATTATAAAATATAACTGTTAGGTAAAAGACTTGGCATACTTAATCTCAGCTGTAAAAATTATTTTACTTTGTTCCGATCTCTACTCCCAGGATTCTACTTAACTGTTTCTAGGATTTCATTTTTTTGTATAAATTCTTTAAAAAAAAAAATAAAAATTACCAGCTTCAGATAATTGTTTGCCACTTATACTCTGAAAGAAAGAACAGATTGTGCAGAACATTTTATTCTTGTTATGATTCTCACAAAAAAAATCTTCAGGCTGGTTATTTGATATTTAAAAAATCATAACTATCAAGCACTAACCTTTTAAAACTGAGTATGGAACATGTATTATGATATTTGAACATATACATATGATTAGAAAACTTTTATAATGCATACTAAACAACAGCTAGCATTTTTAGTACTATTTGCATATTAAACTAGTCAGAAAATATCAACCTGTCCGGGGGAACTGGGGACATCAGTTCTAACATAGATGGGTAAAATGACAAAGAATGGAACTTTTTTCATCAAAGAGAGACAACAGGTACCATAGCACCAGGAATCTGGCTGCAAGATTTTTGGATTTCCCGCTCTCTTTTCCTTACACCAGAATGTTTCATTTTTAACTCTGCCCTTTTGTTGTGTCATTACAATATTTTTGTGTCTAGCTCCCATGGAGATCACCTAGAGTTCTAATTTAGACTTCCTTTGAAGAAAAGAAAAAGAAACAACCAAATTTTTCACAGAATTCTTAAAAGAAACAATCAAATTCTTAAAATTGTAGAACTTTAAATGTATAGCTTCCATTATAAAAGATGTCATCAGCTGGTATTTTCTTCCAAGCTGAAATGAAGATACACAAGATTGCCAGTAAGTCCTTTCCACTCTCCAAATCAAAGCAACTTATTCTTTTAGTTGTGTTCACTTCATCACTTCTTTTTCTCATAAAGATGCTAGGATATTCAAAATAAAGTGCCTTATCCTGTGAGAGCATTTCTCAGTGTGGCTGACTGTGTTAGGTATTTGTCAGCCTGTAGCCTGGAGGTTCTAGGCCAAGAGATGCAGGTTCAAAAGATTTGGCTTCCCCAATGGTTAAGCAACAAACCCATCTATGATGTGAAACTCATTTAATGCTCCCCAAACTACATGGATGGAATAGATTTGACTTCATAGAGTACATGTAAAGCTGAAAATTTCATCAGCAACTGTTAATTCATCCTGTTTGCAATGTCCTTGAAAGACATTCTCATTACCTTGCTGGTAGTGTGAAAGCTTATTAAGCAGCAGAGTAAAACATAGACTGAAAACAGTAGTTTCACCAACGATGAACTTCACTCAAGAGAGAACGTTTCTTGCTCTGTGTCTGTGGCAATGACTTATATTTTCAACAGCAGACAACACTTCACAAAAGCAGGGATGCGACACAAAAAACGCAGTAACGTACTTGCTGCCTGCAAGGACCTCACGGGAAGGCCTTTGGAAAAGACCAGTGACACATCTGTCCATGCTTTCTACTTTCATTGTCTATGATTTTACTCCACAAGTCTGGCAAACCAGGAGGAATTCTGGATTCTTGTTCCAAAGATTATTGCCTCCAGTTTTTCATTCATATTTCAAGGAAGAATTTTCTGGAAGGACACACTACCATACAGGCATATACAAAGATTTATTGCCTGTACAGGAATTTATGGGTGAATGTATGGGTAACGGGAAGGACAGGTGATGTACCTGAGGATACACTAAGAACTGCTGACATTAAATCACAGCAGAGCAGCAGATTTTAGAATAGTAGTTTCGGTTAACAAACAAGCACTATGTTGGAGCAGTGAAATTTTGAGAACATATCAGTGATGCCACTGTAACTATTAGGTGTTAATAACAAGTAGTAACTAAAGTATGATTTCTGTACTTGTATGTATCTATAGATAGATGGATGTATATGCTTCTGAAACAGATCTTTTTTTTTTGTAGATTGAAATACCCAATGTCACCCCAGAAAGACTGTTTCTCTGGTTAGTTTGTGCTAACAAAATATTAGTTTTTATCAGGGAACCACAGTCTGAAGGCTGCTGAAGAAAATCAAGGGCTTGAAACAGAGGCCCTGACAGTATGAGTAAAGATCATGGCATAGATATATGATCTATGATCTATGATTGCAAATATATGCACGTGATACTGGTCACCCCAGGGCCACAAAAATCTGTCACAAATATTCAATTACTATTCGCTAAAGGCAGACTTGTGAACTGGGAAAAAATGGTTTTGATGAAAACAAAGCAGCAAAGAATAAATATGCAACTTACATAAAGCAACCCATATATAGTAAAACTCGAATACAGCATGGAAGTAGGAATCAGTGAATAAAGATGAAGAAGACTGTTAGCAAACATATAGAGTTTTAAGTACACTGAAGAGCAAGAGGGAAGAAACCCTCCATCAGCATCAGATGTTTCTTTCTGAATGATTCACCACACTTGCATATCTTCTTCTTGAGGAAGACTAGTGCCTTTGACCTTAGCACCCTGGGCAGATTGCAGGAGTGAACCTAGCACGAGGGAGGAGGGTTGTGTTTATCAGTTTTAACTCTGTTATAGTAATTGTAACTGAGTTAATAATATCTCATTCACTAGGCTGATAATACTTTAATTAATCTAACAATAAATGCTTAGTTCTGTATATAAGGTGTGTTTTTTAACCCACAAAAATTACATGCAGTCTTTGGTCTGGTACCCTGCCCTTGAGCTTGTTTATAATTTTGATACAGTACAGTAATGCCAAAATAGCAGACTGAAAGTACCCACAATTCTAGTCATGCTTTAGCATTTATTCTAAGTATTCTTGCTTTAATTCATTTGAATCAATCCCTTAGAAAATCATATTCAGTTACCAAACTTAATTATTCTACAGTAGTCTCATTGACTATAAATACAATTTCTATGCCTAACACATATTTATTTCACAATATTTAAGGCATTTTTAGAAGCTTGATGTGGCATTCTTTTGTTCACATTTTAATGTAGGCATTTTTGACATCTTTCATAGACACTGCCGGGTTGGGAAGCTTAGCTATGGCTTGTAATCATTTCATCAATACAAATAAAGCATTGGTTTACAGAATGTACTTTAACATTCTGAATTTCAGAAACACAATCAGAGACTAACTCAGCAGACAACCAGACTCATTTAAGACTATCAAATATTTATATAAAGAAATAAAAATATCATATTACAAAATACCTAATGTAATATTTTAATAGTATAATGTAAAACAAAACTGTGAAATTTAGGCCAAAATAGAACTCTGTGATATTCATGTTATATTATTTTTGCATTTCCAAACCAAGCTACAGGTGAATGTTGATGCATGCTAGTAACTTGACATAGTTGCTGTAAATTAAGAATCACTAACAGCTGTACACCAATGAATATCACAAATATAATGAAATCTGGTAAATCAGCATAGCTCCATCGAAATAATTTTTCATTGCTGATTTATATGTTTGGTGTCAGTCACTATCTCCACTTCCAAAAGTGCTAGGTACATTTTTGGTGTAGGAAAAACAGTCCATTTCTAAAAAAAACTGGTAAGGATATTGCCCTTACAGCTTAACCAAAAGCAAAATACAAGCAAACAGATAAAGAAATAAAAAGACACTATGAAACTGAAATAAAATGAAACCAAACCAGGATTTTTTTCTCACTGAAAACAAGCAAAAACAACATTAAAAATACCTCGTCATCTACAAATACCTTTCAGTTGACCTAGAGTTATATGTTTTATTTGGACATTTTTACAAGGAAAGAAAGAGGTAGATTCATAGAACCATTTGCCATTGACCTTGTGTCTTGTAACCTTATCTTCTCCAAGGTATGTGAACTTCTGCTTTAGAGTTTTCTCTTACTCATCTGAGTTTGAATTCATATCTCCTACTTCCAACTAAAATGCTCATGACACTCCATTTTTGAGCAGGATCTTTTGATGATCATTCGCTTTGAATAAGTACTTTAAAAATGAGCTGCAGCCAGGGCTAGAACTCTAGTTAAGTTATCTCTCATCGGAGTGTCTGAATAGCAGCAATAGCCTGTCATTTCACTAATACTTAGTAGTCTGCTTATTGATTAACTTGTACAAAGTGAAAGATCTCCAGATGAAAGTATTTTGTGCATACCTGTTATTTGGTTTGAGACACAATGGATGCCAAAAGTAGGTACATGTTTTTGTGTCATCATCCCATTCTGTGCAGCAGGTCTGCCAAGTGTAACTGTAGATTTAGCATAAACCAGGTTAACTTTAGCCTTTTCTCCACATCCCTACCTTCATAACTACTAGGGAGACAGGATGATAGTGCTTAGTACTCAATGTTGAAGAGAGTCTGAGATAGTTTGTTCAAATCATGTATATGTTATATTTGCAGAAAAATGTGCGCATACTGGATGCACAAACATATATTCCTTTGAGAGGAATGTAAAGAAAGAAATTAGCAGCACACTCCTTTGAAAGTGATCATAGATTCATAGAATAGTTTGAGTTGAAAGAGACCTTTAAAGGTCATCTAGTCCAACACCCATGCAATGACCAGAGACAGCTTCAATTGGATCAGGTTGCTCAAAGCCCCATCCAACCTGACCTTGAAGGTTTCCAGGAATGGGGCATCTGCCACCTCTCTGGGCAACCTGTGCCAGTGTTTCACCACCCTCGTTGTGAAAAATTTCTTCCTCAGATCTAGCCTAAAACTGCCCTCTTTTAGTTTAAAACCATTACCCCTTGTCCTATCACAACAGGCCCTATTAAAAAGTCTGTCCCCATCTTTCTTGTAAGTCCCCTTTTAAATACTGGAAGGCTGCAATAAGGTGTCCCCAGAACCTGCTCTTCTCCAGGCTGAACAATCCCAACACTCTCAGCCTGTCTTCATAGGAGAGGTGTTCCATCCCGCTGATTATTTTTGTAGTCTTCCTCTGGACTCACTCCAACAGGTAGTAGAGGGCCAGAATCCCCTCCCTCGACCTGCTGGTCACTCTTCTTCTGGCACAGTCCAGGACACAGTTGGCTTTCTGGGCTGTGAGTGCACATTGCTGGCTCACATTCAGTTTTTCATCCACCAGTACTCCCAAGTTCTTCTCAAAAGGGCTGCTCTCAATCCCTTCATCCCTCAGCCTGTATTGATCCTGGGGGTTGCCATGACCTATGTCCAGGACCCTGCACTTGCCCTTGTTGAACCTCAGGAGGTTCATATGGGCCCATTCCTCGAGCTTGTCCAGGTCCCTCTGGATGGCATCCCGTCCCCCAGGTGTGTTAACTGCACCACTCAGCTTGGTGTCTTTAGGGTTATTTTAAAGCCTGAACTGCTTTGGGTGTGTTTGGAAGAGAAGGCAGCAATGAGAAATTCACAGATTTCAGGACACAGACTTTGCACAGTTCTGTAGAAAATCAGAGTTATAATTTACAGTTTTAGCTCCAAACTCCTTTTGCCTTTGTGAATTGATTAACACTCAAAAACAATATTCATATTTCTGTCATTTTAAATGACTTTTTTAATCTATACAGTACTCTACAGCAGTGCTGAGTAGTTCAGGCCTATTCCTATTTCATTATCTAAGAATGGCAGATTGAATCCCTAGTATGCAAATTACAGAATGAAACATTAAACTAATAGTCTGATTTCATTATTCAGACTTGACACAAATGAGATGAATATCATGGATTAAATTAACAAGTAAATAACTTTAAAAGGATAATAGGTGTTTTCATCCACCCCCAAAGTATTTGAGATTAAAACAAACACCAAGTTTTACATCTGATTTTCTGCCTGTTCTTAAATAGTCAGATCTGAAGAAAGTAACATGTGGAGCTCTGCTTTTTAATGGTAGATGACAGACAGAGACCCATCAAATTTCCAGTTTTACAGAGGTAAAATACCAGCCACAGTTCCTGTCTTAAAATAACACGCTGGTATCTATTGTGGCTTACTGAACAACCTAAAGTAGGAAATAATTCTCCACTTTTCCAGGACCAGCCATCAGATTTGTGTTACTTCACTGATTGTTTCTTGAAATAAATAGAAATGCAGCCATACCACACTTACATGCCACAACCTGTTGGGACTGCGATGGAGGGAGAGGAACTGGAACCACAAACTTATTCTCCCTGAAGAATATAACACAGGAAAGAGCAAGCATTATAAAAGGCTTCAGAAAATTTCACAAATCTTCAGTGTAAGAGACCCACACACATTTTGTGTCTACTCCTGGACAGACAGCCAGGCTCTGCACACAACAAACGCATCACCAGCTTTTTAGTGAATTGTGAAGAATGAAGTTAGTTGTCTCACTCTATTTCTAATATTTTCAATATTTTTGTTTTCCAAGTTGAAGATCTGATCTGCTTTTATGGATGTCTTTGAACAGGTATAGGTCTTCTTACGTTAATTTGACTTTGATTCCACAATACCGATTTAAAATCAAGTACAAATACAAAATACCCAAATACATTAAGGGTAGTGTTAAGCCTTGAATATCTGTTTAAAAATGAAACAGGTGATGAAGCCAGTATTCTAGACAAGAAATACAAGAAAGTTTTTGAAGGTGTGATTTATAATTCCTTTCTGCAGCATCATTCTTTCTATCACATCGGATATTTCAGCTTTTAAATAGGTTGTCCTGCCTTAAGAAGAACTATTTCCTTCTAAAAAATACAAGGATACCATTAGATGAAACACAGAATTAAGACTTGAAAGTTCTTGTCCCTGATTAATTTCATACGGCGTTGCTGAAGTTCTTGTGAACGACCCGTTCTCCCCTCCTCAGCGCGACGGCGGTACGGCAGCGAGGGCCCTCCGCTAGTCGAAGTGCTCTGCTGCCATCTTAAGGCAAGCGAGGGGCACCGGCTGTGCAGTAGGTGCGGATGCTTTTAAGTGCCCGCTACTTAAATAGACCAATTAACCTCGCTGTGCAACCCACCAAATGCCGCTTTGGTCCTTATGTCACTACGGAATCTGTGCACAAATTACTATGGCGAACAGCACATTTAGTACTTTCGGTGTTACTGGGCTGCCTGGATAATCCTCAAAATGACAAATCACTGTCTGCACGATTAATTTTCTTTCTGTCAAGTCTGGAAAGATGAGAGATTTTGGGGACATCGTACAACATGTCAAGGAAATGCCAGCTGTCTCCATAACATCTCAGCGCTAACAACAGAGAGAGATTGATGATTCGTACACGGTGCTGTTTTTCATAACTTTAACAAATCTGAATTCCTCAGCAGATAAAGTAATGGGATCTGTCAGTCAGCATGAAAATACTCAGAGCAGCAACAGATATTTAAATAATCAATATTGTAACACTTGAAGGTGGCTGCAATAAACCAAAGGAACTTAAATTTTCACACAATAAAAGAGATATTCCTTCTTCTCATTCCTCATGATGGCTGTACTAAAGACATAATCACAGAGAGAAACTCTTAAAGGAATTGTGATATATTTTCCTTTTACAAAGGAAAGTACTTCTTCTTGGCAGGTATTATAATTTGATGTATTTGTGCCAAATATTCAAAACAATGAAAAAGTCTCAGAGTATCAAGCAGTACCATTCAATTAGATATGCTAACAGTAATGACAGATACTTATAAGAATTACAAGGACACTCCTACAACATTTTAAGGGCTTATACACATCACAGTGCAGACTGAGCACTGATTGTTTAAGATTATTTTCTAGATCTGGGAAAGGTCTTCCAGGTCACAAAATAGTAACAGCAGTATCTCTCGTGCATCTCCTTATAAACTTACCAAGGTGTTATTTGCTAGAAACCTCAGCAGAAATCAATGAGCACTATCAACAAATACATCTAAAAAGAACAGTACTGTACCAAAACAAGACACTGGCGTGTGCCTCAGAAAGAACAGTCTATCAGAACAGGGAGAGCATGCTCTCCTCTCTCTCTGTGGAGCCACTCTCAAAGGTTACTGTGGATTCTAGCTTATAACATAAGTGAGACTGGAACTGCCCTCACAACACCATTTCTTGAACCTCCTGGACAAAGGGATCTAGATTTTTTCATATATGTTAACGTTTATTTCTCGGGATTTGCAGTAGTTCAGATCCATCTGAATTTTTTTTTTTTTTACTAAAATTTACACATGCCTTTTTCTGAGTTATATAGTTTCTGTTCTTGATGGAGCCCCACATTGTGAAGAAGCTTATACAGAGCTGTCTCTCCCTCTGTTTCTGCCTTTACTCTTATTCTTAGCCATAATGGATCTGAATAAGAATTTTCTTCAGGGCTGAGTTACTAAAGTTAACATAAACTGAACATGTTCTTTTGACTTATCTGCATTCTGAAAAGGGGTGTATTATGTCTCATCCTTGCACAGATGAATTCTAAACAACTTTGATGAAATAAAGGCCAGGCAAAATTGTAGACTTTGCTATTGAAGAGAACTAGCACTATCACAAAAATTGCTTCTGTCTCCACACCCTTTCATAGGAAGCACATTGCTTCCGAATGATGGAAATGAATAAAGCGGGGTGCTGAGGAAACAGACTTTTCCCTCTGAGCTAAACAGTGAATTGCTCAGCTGCCCCATAAAATAAACTGTCCCAGCTCTCCTCAGGAGTGAATGAGAACAGAAAGAAAACTCAGATATTCCTCTATTCTGTACAATGGTGAACACATTAGTTTGGAATTCAGTAAGTGTTTCTATACCAAGAGTTCTTACACTGGTCCCTAATTATCATATTATGGATGCTACCAGAGGCAAGAGATGGGCTAGATGTACCTTCAGTTTGATCCTATTAAGTGGCTTTTTTATTTTCATGGAAGAAACAGGAGCCATGTGGAAAACGAGAAGTAAGGAAAACTTTGTAAGCAGATAAACTGTAAAGATGTGTAGACACCAGCTACAGAAAGCATATGCATATTATTGATGCTTTTAAGCAGTTGAGCAGGGATTCATTTTGAGGTTAAGATATTTGAGGTTAGGTGCTAGCTTGTAGGTGACTACATGTGAGTTAAGTTTCTTAGCTAACATTATGGTTACATCTAATGCAAGATTCAGTTGTCTCATTTCATTCTTTTCCAAATATTTCCTTCTTTATTTTGTCTTTTATTCCATCTTCTTTGGTATCTTTATTTTTCTTCTTTTATCACTTTTATTTTCTTCTTTTTGTTTCTATCATTGTGTGTTTTTCTTCCTCCTACATTATCAACCACGTGTAAAGTTCCTTAATTCTTTCCCTCTTAATCCCCAGCATGACCTATTATATTAGGTCCTTCATTGCACAACAAACCATGTGTTTAATGAAGCCAGGAATACACAAAGAAGAGTTAACCCCTGTCTTCATGGATTTACAAATAAGAGTTCAGATTAACAGGTTACAGATATATCTCTCCACGGATTTTCTTTTTTGACTTTGTCCCTATTTCTTCTCTAGATACAATCTTCCCTCATCTAGTCTTTTTATTTTCATATACATCATTGTTACACAAAAGTTCTTTCTGAATATTAAAAAACAATAATCTGCTACATTATTTGCATGGGAATAACATGCAGCAATAGAACCATGTAAAGCTAACATATTCTCCATGTGTAGCTGACAAGCAGAATATGAATCCATTCTTTCTGCCTTCTTACCTGAAGAGAAAGCTAGAAGGCAGTCTTCTTGAACTCAGGGAAGGCAGGAACAAAAACGGAAACCATTGACGTCCTCTGTTAAGAAAAAAAGGAGAGTG
>NW_010552341.1:783-20400 GCF_000687285.1 Phaethon lepturus | reverse complement strand
GGAGGAACAAAGTCCCTCCCACTATAAGACATGATCAGATTTGTGACCACCTGAGGAAGCTGAACATACACAAGCCCATGGGAACTGATGAAATGCATCTCAGAGTCCTGAGGGAATTGATTGATGTAGTTGTCAAGCCACTCTCCATGGCATCTGAAAAGTCCTGGCAGTCAGGTGAAGTCCCTGGGGACTAGAAAAAGGGAAACCTTGAACCCATTTTTAAAAAGTCTCAAAAGGTGGACTGTGGGAACAGAGGCCTCAGAGATGGGATGCCATCTAGAGGGACCTGGACAAGGGTTGAGGAATGGGCCTGTGTGAACATTACGAGGTTCAACAAGGCCAAGTGCAAGGTCCTGCACCTGGGCTGGGGCAACCCCTAGTGTCAGTACAGGCTGGGGGATGAAGGGATCAAGAGCAGCCCTGCCAAGAATGTACTGGGGATGCTAGTGGAATAAAAAGCTGGACATGAGCCAGCAATGTGCACTCGCAGCCCAGAAGGCCAGCTGTATCCTGGGCTGCATCCAAAGCTGCGTGGCCAGCCGGGCGAGGGAGGGGATTCTGCCGCTCCTCTCCACTCTGGTGAGACCCCCCTTGCAGTGCTGCATCCAGCTCTGGAGCCCTCAGCACAGGAAAGACATGGACCTGTTGGAGCGGGTCCAGAGGAGGACCACAAAAATGATCAGAGGGATGGAACACCTCTGCTGTGAGGACAGGCTGCAAGAGTTTGGCTTGTTCAGGCTGGAGAAGAGAAGACTCCAAGGAGACCTTATTGCAGCCTTCAAGTACTTCAAGGGGGCTTATAAGAAAGGTGGAGACAGAGTTTTTAGCAGGGCCTGTTGTGATAGTACAAGAGGCCATGGTTTTAAACTAAAAGAGAGCAGAAATAGACCAGATGTAATGAAGAAATTTATGAGAATGAATGTGGTGAAACCCTGGCACAGGTTGCCCAGACAGATGTTAGATGTCCCATCCCTAGAAACATTCCAGGTGAGGTTGGATTGGCCTCTGAGCAACCTGATCTAGTTGAAGGTGTCCCTGCTTACTGCAGGGGCGTTGAACTAGATGACCTGTAAAAGTTCCTTCTGACCCAGCTGCAGTACCCTACTCTTGCCTTTGCTGAACCTCATGACATTCACATGGGCCTACTTCTCGAGCTTGTCTGGGTCCCTCTGGATGGCATCCCGTTCCTCAGGTGTATCATCAACCACACTAGTCAGCTTGGTATGAGGAGCCTAACTCAAGATCTATGCGTGGCAAATTTTATAGTGAGATCTTGCTTCTCAAAAATTAGTATACTAGGATTTCCACTAGCATAGATATTCAGAATCAAGAAGGGAAACCAGCTGGGAGATAAGTCATAGTTTTGCAGACAGGTAAGTCTGAACAAGGTTTTAGTGACTCACTCACTAGCTCTGGGTTTCACTAGCATCATGTATGTTCAATATTAGTGGATGTTTGAATAGCTAGTAATAGCCAGCTAGCGAAATAAGGGCAGGAGAGTGACAGTAAATATTAATGGTAGTCACACTTTATGGAAGTAGTTTCCACAGTGCAGTTCTACTTTTGTCTTGGTGGCCAGTGTTGCAAGACAATGTGAATGTCTTTTTGCTCACACAACCTTCCTCAGCCACATAACTAAAGGATACCATACTGTATCTCTGCTCTCTGTCTCACACCTCCTGCTAGGACATGGGACTTTTTACTTGGTTCTTTTTCCCTTTTTCCTTTTTTAGAGATAATCATAACTACCATTGCTAGAGATCACCAGCTGGTCCAGAATAGTGGAATTCCATTCAGATAAAAAAAAAACATTTTAGTTATAACAGCCAAGAATATTTCTTCTTGTTATTTTGGGAAATTTCAAATAGTTGTTCTTCCTGAGTTTAAAAATGTCTAGATTTTGGAGACAACTAGTTCTTCCAAACATTGTGATGTGTAACTTTTAGTCTCCAAGCTTTTGGTAGTCAGGAAATCTAACCATCCTGAGAGCGCTTTTGTAATGGGTTGAGATCTTTGATGTTATGTTGAACTTAATTAAATGGCTATATTAGAAAAACCTATGTTATTCCTAGTTCCCTTGAAATGAGATTCACTGAAGGCATTGAAGACTGCTATCTTATTATTCCCCATCTTTTAATGTTTCTATTACAAGAAATCGCAAAATATGTAGTATAGCTCTTCACTCTGAGGTGATGTGCACTCTTGATCTTGTCTGTACTCTGTCTGCAATTTCCCTCATGACGTACATAGCTCTTTTCTACACCACGTATAACCCTTAGTTTTTGTTAATTTGAAAAAGTAAATCCTCTCTAATAATTTTTCCACACAAAATATATCAATAGCTCACACAAGGTTTGGGCTTACTTTTAAACCTGTGGTTAGCATCTGCTAGATAAAGACTATTTTACAACAACAAAGAAATTCTCAAAGGCAGTGGCATGTAAAAACCCACAACATAGTACTTCAGCGCTTAGGTATTTTCACTTTGTTAGCCTTATTTCTGCATCTCCTAATTTAATGTCTTCAGTATTAATTACATCTGAAGTAATGATACACAGTGTTGCTAACATCTCCCAAAACCCTTCAGAGGGAAGCAGACAGAATAGACTGCTAACATGAATGGTACAACTCCATAATCCATATGTGCAAGATAATCTAACTCTTACATAATGGTAACATAAGCCCAAGGAGAACAGAAAGCTTGGGAAGTATCTGTAAATGACAGATAGCACAACTTCTGTAAAACAGCAAGAGGAATTTGACAGCTGAATTTCCTGCTCAGAGCACCTGAGGTGCTAGGATTGCAATCATGGTGAGATAGCAGGGGAGGAAAAGGTAAAATGTAGAGCCACTATCTGAAGATCTCTTACACAGTTTGATTTACTTGGTAGAAAATCAGGCTTTTATTTTCCTTCCTCTGCCAACGCAGCATGATCAATATTGTAGGCATCATCACGAGGGGATGGATTTCTAAACAAACAAAAAGAATGAAAACCTGCAGTATACTGCCATAGCTCAGGCTGTCAGATCGTATCTTTGTGGCTGCAGTCATGTTAATGGAGGCATAACACTGTTAGTCACCTAAGTCTTGCGTAAACCAGTATCTTCCTTTGGACAGCAGTAAGGATGGGCAATATTGTTCACAATTTGTTTTTCACTTTCATGAGTTTTCCATTTTCTTATAACTTCTTTAAGGAATACTTCCAGAAGTGTTACTCTGAATTAGTAGGGTTCCCACTTACAGCGGGAGCAGACTTCTGAAGACAGACCTGAGATTCTTATTTGGTAGACCCAGGCTGTTTTCTGGGTGTCATACATAGGAGGGTGAATGTTTTATTTGCCCTATATTCTATATATTACTATATTCTGAAATATTATTTTGTCTGCATAAATAAATCTGTCAATGCATCATTGAGGGAAGGCTAATAATATGGTCACCTGTTATACAAGGAACTTTAAAATACCTTCTAGGGATAAAGAAGAAGTGAAAATCAGAATAAAACTTTGGTTTCAAAACTTTATTTCATATTCTGAGAATTACACTTACAGTATAATTGATCACAGCTAGTAATTTAAAGATTCATTACAGCAGCTGGAAGACTGCTGTCTCAGTATAACTTGCCTTGAAAATAAAATCCATTAACTTTCAATTCTCTACAAAACAAAAATCAAACATATGTATGATGCAAGGATGCATTGAGTCAGAACACATGCACATCCATGCTCATTATTAGTCAGCTGTCAGGGGATGACCCTTAGGAAAAGAGTAAAAGCAAAAGAACAAACATAGAATGATCTTTCCTCCAGAAAAATCCCCCTGGCTCTGGCAGTTAAGGGATTTCTAAAGTGGAAGTTGTGTCTGTTCTATCACCAATCCATGACACAACTGCCCTACGTGAATTTATCTAAACCTTTTCTGAGTTTACTGAGCTTTTTTTTCTCCCCTGTATCCTGTAGCAATGAGTTCTACTCTTAAATGTTGAAGTGCATGAAAAAGTATTTTGTGCATTCAGTAGTGCTAGCTCAAGAAAACTACATCCTGTCTTGATCTTGTTAAAAATAGGGCAAATCCTAAAATGTCCTTATATGGAGTTATCTTGGTAATATACACAGGTTTGTACTTCTTTTCTGTCAACTTCTTTTCAGAAGATCTCCATCAGTGAAGAAAACTCTTAGTCGTAGGTTAAATACAAAGCTCCACCATCAGTATTTATACTGAAAACTAGACATTTAATTCATATCAAAGTATACTCTTTCTGTGTGTTTTAACTCTCATCATTAGTTATTGTGCCATGAATTTACTTTCATATTTATTTTTACTTCCATAAGTTGTACTATGCAAATGATAATGATACATTCATTTCAAGGCAGCAAGAAGATTCCTTTAAGATTTTGACCAAAAAAAAAAAAATTACCTACTAAACCTACCTAATTCCTTATGCAAGGAATCAATATAAAAATTCTGGGTTTATTATTGGTACTTTGTAAGAATGGTTTTATCTCTGTTCATGGAACATTTCATGCATGTTGTCACAACAACTTGTTGTAATAAGCATTTGCAAAACAGATGTTGAAAATGAGCAACATAACTACTGACACTATGAAATTTTTTTACTGCTATATTTTTGATCCAGGAATTCTTTTATTTCAAGAGTTTATTTCTGTTGTGTCATGAGCCTTGGCAATGGAAGTTCACAAATACATTGGAAGTTATGAACACCTTGAAGAACAGAAAGATCTATGCATTGGACCTGCATTTATAACTGACCATGAAAAACAAGCAACAACAAACCACAACACAGAACTCACCAATTGACTTAAAGATCAAAAAGCAGTATGCCAATCAACTTACACTAATCACCTTGGAGTGAAATCTCATAAACCACAGCGAAATTATATAAAGGCACCTCTATTAAAAGGTATCCTTTTATTATAATGACCACTAACAATCTCCTCTCAACTAAAGTAGGCCTTCCATCACTCTAGCATGCATATAGAAATTTACAATAACTGGTTACGGTGTGTAGTATAGGACTGGTTATAGGGACAGAGCGCACAGTATCTTCAGCCTTATCCCTGGTACTACACTACACTGATCCACCAGTAAGATCATCCATCATTCACACTAACAGATAGATGCAAGCAGATTAACTTCAAAGTTATTGTCCTTAGAGTTTGTTTGACTTTGAACTGTTCTGCATCTGTTTCTAACCCAAAGAGTCTGCATTCCATGAAAATATGCCTATTTTTTCCAGCTGTATCAGACAGTCCAAAAATAACATTTCATTTAGACCTTCATCCAAGATCTCTAAACTTTGCTGGTAAATCTTTTCAGATACTCATTTGATTGCCACTGTCTTAATTAAAGGTAATGGTGGTGAAAAGTTTTACAGCCATGAAGTACCATAACAATTTTTCTCATTATCCCATTGGAAACTCACAAGACAACCTGCCCCTGAACCCAGATATCTCAAACCCACACAAAATTTTTAACCATCTCTCATCTCCTACTAGGTTAGAAACTATAGACTTTTAAGCACTCTGAATATCCTTTACTTCATATCTACAAGATTCAGAGTACTGCCTATCAAAATACACAGAAATGTGTTCTATGTTAATGAGAAGAATCACAGAAGACTCAAGCTTCAAACAAGCAGTCAGAAGCTAAGAAAGATCTACCACTAAGAGGAAATCCTCAAAAAATTAGGCTCAAACCCTTATGGTTTGACAGAAAGAACTTGAGGTAGTGCAACAGCTTATTCCCATGTGAAAGCCAAAACTAGAAAAAGCTTATTTCTAATTCTTTTTTAGATGCTGCTGAAAGCTTGAAGGAACTTGCCACATAAGACTTCAGATATCACATTGTCCCTGGTGAATTAATGTGATGTCCAGCAAAAATCCTTTAGTCAGTCTGTCTTGTGACTGCAATGCATATAACTTTGGCACTTTTAGATCAGTATCTGATCTAAAACTCCCAAACAGTATTAAATTTTAAATGAATCTGAAAATATCTGGTTTCATTGATTTTCCCAATACAGAGTCAGAAAAAGCTATTTTTCTGTTAGACTTTAACAGGTTTTAGGAATAACTCAAAATAAACCAAGGCTTTTTAAGGAACTTTTAAGAGTATGATGCCTACCACTCTGAATATGTCAGTATGACCCAAGGTCTCTCTCCTAATAGCAGTTCACTACAATAATCTGGGTGAAAGTGACTCTGATAGTTATGTTATGCAAAACCACACACTTTTTGTGGAAAATGTTGACTTGTAAAAAGATAGATGGTTTCTACCACCACGTGGTTGGGGACATCCTTGGAAGTCAGCTATCTGACACTTCAATGCAGGATCAGCCAACAGCTTTTTTGCAGTCTTTTATTCCAATTAGAAGTTTGGCCTTAAGTGGTGGGGACTCCATAATTCCCCACACAATCTGTTTTGACTTAGTTTCATATTTAAAGTAAACAGAAAGTGAAGACCCTTTAAAAACATCAACTTTTATGTTTGGACCTTACCAGTGTGCTCATTTCAAAGCAGCATTGCATGTGGATATTGGTCATTTTTGGTTTTCATGTCTTAGCCTGAACTAAGAAAGTTGGAAATTCTTAGCCTATGCCTGCTTCCAGATTGACTCTTGATATCAGATACTTGAAGTCAATTACAGGTTAAAACCCTGTCCCAGATGCCCCAGTTCCCCTTTCTGCCCTGTATTAGTCTGACAAATCTAGCTAGGAAATTTCTGTGAATATAAGGATGTTGGCTTATTATAACATAGCATGGTTGCCATATCACTTGTATCTGCCTGTGCCCTCCCTAGTTAATACTGTCAAACAACCATTACAAAATACATTCAGAGGAATTCACTGAAATATATCTCTTACCCACCCACTTAAAGAGCACTGTAAATGGCAAAATCTGTTTTTGAGGGGAATGGTTCCTGTTATGTCCTGTAACTGTAGCTTGCATATCAGGTCCCATCCTTAAAAATTGGAGATGAGATTTCCAAAAGCATGTTAGGCTTTTCATCTAAAGACCTGAGGTGCGTTCAGGGCAGAAACAAATAAGATCACAGAATCACAGAATCATTAATGTTGGAAAAGACCTCTGAGATCATCAAGTCCAACCATCAACCCCACACCACCAAGCCCACTAGACCATGACCTGAAGTGCCACGTCTACAGGTTTTTTGAACACTTTCAGTGATGGTGACTCAACCACCTCCTGGGCAGCCTATTCCAATGCTTGACCACTCCCTCTGTAAAGAAATTTTTCCCAATATCTAGTCTAAACATCCTCAGGCACAACTTGAGGCCATTTCCTCTCATTCTATTGCTAGTTACATGGCAGAAGAGACCAACACCCACCTCATCACAACCCCCTTTCAGGTAGTTGTAGAGAGTGATAAGGTCTCCTCTCAGCCTCCCCTTCTCCAAGACTGAACAACCCCAGTTCCATCAGCCGCTCCTCATACGAATTGTGGTCCAGACCCCTCACCAGCTTTGTTGCCCTTCTCTGGACATGCTCTAGCACCTCAATGTCCTTCTTGTAGTGAGGGGTCCAAAACTGAACACGGGATTCAAGCTGTGACCTCACCTGTGCCGAGTACAGGGGCACAAATAATTTCCTTACTCCTGCTGGCCACACTATTTCTGATACAGGCCAGGATGCTGTTTGGCCTTCTTGGCCACCTGGGCACACTGCCGGGTCATATTCAGCCAGCTGTCAACCAGCACCCCCAGGTCCTTTGCCTGTAGCATTGCATGGGGTTGTTGTGACCCAAGTGCAGGACCCGGCACTTGGCCTTATTGAACCTCATACAGTTGGCCTCAGCCCACCAATCCAGCCTGTCCAGATCCTTGTGCAGAGCCCTCCTACCCTCCAGCAGATCAACACTCCCACCCAACTTGGTGTCGTCTGCAAACTGACTGAGGGAGCACTTGATCCCCTCATCCAGGTCATCAATAAAGATATTGAACAAGACCGGCCCCAGAACCAAGCCCTGGGGAAAACCACTTGTGACCAGCCACCAGCCGGATTTAACGCCATTCACCACAACTCTCTGGGCTCGGCCATTCAGCCAGTTCCTCACCCAGCGAAGAGTAAACCAGTCTAAGCCACGAGCTGCCAGTTTCTCCAGGAGAATGCTGTGGGAGACTTGTCAAAGGCTTTAATAAAATCCAGGTAGACAATGTCCACAGCCTTTCTCTCATCCACTAGGCGGGTCACCTGGTCATAGAAGGCGATCAGGTTGGCCATGCAGGACCTGCCTTTCATGAACCTGGTATGAACCTGATCAGGTTGGGCCTGATCCTTTGGTTGTCCTGCACATGCCCTGTGAGCGTCCTTCAAGATGAACTGCTCCATGATCTTGCCCGGTACCAAGGTCAGGCTGACAGGCCTGTACTTCCCAGGATCCTCCTTCCAGCTTTTCTTGTAGATGGGTGTCACATCGACAAGCCTTCAGTCATCTGGGAACTTTCCTCTTTACCAGTACTGCTGATAAATTTTGGAGAGTGGCTTGGCAAGATGTAGTGAAGTAGGACTCCACAAGAGTATATCTAGTTATTTCTATTTTTTTTCTGAACCCATACTGTAAGAATAGAAAAGAAATGCATGCAGCAATTGTTTATAGAAAGTGGACATTGTTTATAAAATACATTGGTCTTGTTAGAAAGGTCCTCTGAATTAGTCCTTTACTTGACACTTTAATCCATATTCACAACTAGAAGTTTCTGTGGAAGTAGCATTCCAACTGAAAAAAATCAGAAGCTGTTAAGAAGACTAAGATTTATCACAGATTAAAGAAATATTTCCATCCTGCAGTCTTGCAGCCCAGTTCAACAACTTACCAACAGGCTGCCTTCCTTCCTTGATTTCCCTACTCCTTGGCCTTGAGTGCTCAGAGCTAGTTTGCCAGTGCTCAGATAAGGCTCGCCCTTATTTTGTCTTCCCAGTTCTCTGGTTTCCTGAACACAAAGCAACCATGATTCTTTTCAGGCTCAATTATGCTTGACTGTAGAGATTATATAATTTAGTAAATAAATCTCTAGATCACTGATTTCTTGTGCAAGAAAAGTTGCTGGATTATGAGGCATGACATTTGCAGTGATTAACTAACAAATGCTCTAGGCTGGCTGAAGAGAATAAAGAGGATTGGTATGTATTAATCAATAGATAAAAGACTTCAAAGTTAAATGGTGGGCTGTTAAACCATTCTAAATCAGCTGCATTAGAGAATAATGTATACTGCTTTCACTTCTCTTCATTAAAGGAATTCTATAGACTATAAAATCCGGATTCTTCTCAATTAGGGAGCTTGGCTGCCTGTGGCAACAACCTCTTTCCAGCATTTTGCTTAGATAAAGAACAAGGTCATGACATAAGGGATTCATATTAATTATGAAAAACTGGACATGTAAAAATGAGTACAGTCTGTAATAGGATTGTTCAGGTTATGTGGTGGGAAAAAAACAAAATGTATAAAAGATTAAAAGAGAGATTTAACAGTCATTGAAAGTGTACCCATACAAACCTCCTGGGATCAGGAAGCTTTTCTGTAAATCATTTCATGTGTAATATAAAAAATACCTCAAGAAAAGGCTGATGTCTAAGCTTTAGTTTTGTAATCCTTGCATAAAAGTTGTATCATGCTTACAAAATACAAATCTGGTATCTGGCTGTTGACAGTTGCCTTTTTTTAACCGAACACTGAGTTTTCCCTGTACTTTAATTTGTTTGAATAAATATTTTTCACTATTTTGTTATTGCTGAGGCACAATATTTCTGCTAAGAACATACTGAAAACAAAATCTGAAAAAAAAAAGTTAACTGTCAGTGAATTTCTCAGTGCCATGGAATGAAAGGTCTTTAATTATCTATAAAATTTAAGACATGTGTTTTCTATCTTTAGTATTTACCCTGTACATAGCACTAGATCTCCTAGGGTAGTAGATTGACCTCAGTCAATGTATAAACACAATTGAATTACTGTTTAATTATGAGAAGAACCATTAAAACCTATTTTTTTGGGTTTCCATTTTCCCTAAAGAAAAAGGGAGAACACTCAACTCAGCACAGAGGGACATTTTTAAATGAGCTTAAACTGTCAAAGTGAGCTTATATGGAAATTGTTCATGATACAAAGCTAGGAACCTCTTCAGAGGTGTGTCATTTTATACAAACACATTATAAGTTGTACCCCAATTTTACATATTTTTCTTTCCCATCCTAGATTTCTTTTTCCAGTTAACAGTCCTCCCATTCAAAAGCATTCTTTTTCTTTCATGAAAGGAAAGCACTGCAGGTGCTAACAGTAAGTCATACTTGATGATCTTTATTTAGTGAATATGATCTATATGTTGTCTATTTTTCTGTGTTCTGCCTGATTGTTTTGCTGCTTGGGGTTATTTTCACACTTAATGATGAGCAATGATCTGAGTTTAAATCATGAAGTAGTGAACAGTTCATTTTAAGGAATTTTTAAATTAAGTACTCTGAAGGATTTTTTTTTAAATTAAAAACCAATGTCAGCTCATTCTTTTATTTATTCAAATTCCTTTCACTTCAAACATGTTCCATCAGAAATTATAATTCGTGATTGCCATTAATATGAAACTACATTGAAAGCCCTGGCTAATACAGGTGATTACAGTCATTCAGTAGCTGACTCCAGTGAAATTAGGAGCATTTGCATCAGCTGAAAACTCCCTTCTCTCTCATTCAGTTCAGTAATGTAGCAGAGCATGTTAAAAAATGGGTTAACTTCTTTGAAAGACAAATGGCACCAGCCAAAAAATAAAAATATCCCTTAAATTATCAAGCTTTGAAAACCATACTTGTAGGTCAGAGAACTTTTTTGATTTAGGCTGCTAGGTTGAGAGTGTTTTTTTGATTCATTTAAGTTTAGAGCTTCAAATGTTTTGGAATTGTTAATTTTCACTTCATAAGTGATATTGGTCACCATGACCATGTGGAAACGGTGGATCAGAGTGTAATCCAGTCATCTCCTGCCTTAGAGGGTGGAAAACTTTTGTTGGCATTGCTTCAGAAGGCAAGGGAGGAGAGCTTCAAGTTAAATCCTCCTTCAAAAGGCATACTGCAGGGCTACTCCATTTATATTGATGTCTTCTGGGGAGTTTTATCTAGGTGCATTTAGGAGGGAGGAGTGTACTCATAAATTTCCTGAGCATGATACGATTTCTACATTTGTTACAAATGCCTGAGAGACCAGAAAAAATGTTTGAAAGCCTGAATCTGTTATGGATATATCACACATTGGAAGTCCTGATGAGGTCTGGACAAAATGAGCAATATTCATGACTCCTTGCAAACATAGCTCAGACACAAATTATGATCAGGCTGGCTGGAAAAGAATTCAGGTTTCCACAGATGGATAAATAAACATATGTCATCTGGTTCAAGATGAAAAAAAGTAATCAACTATTCAATTCTTGATAGGTGCCTGAACCTCTTGTATCTAATTTTGTATTACCTGCTCTACTAAATTTCCATTTGATCTGAGGACAAGCCCTATGTGTCACCCACGGTTCTCATTACACTTGGCAAAGCTCTGAAGTTCTTTATTAATACAAAGCATAGAATTGTTTTCTGGGTTTTGGTTTTTTTTTTTTTTTTTGAGACACAGAGCAACCAGATTCAGGAAAGATAAAGCTATTGGGAACATGGCATACAAGAGCCAACAGAGCACATGGAAAAAAGCTGTTGAGTAAAAACAGTACCTAAGGTTCAGTTTCCTTCCTTTCAAGAGCCCTGTTGATGGCAGCAGATTGTTGAGGTGAAAAAGAATTTGTGAAATTATGGTTCTTCTCTGAAAAGCGGGACACGAAACATTTTCCTGAAACTGAAGTCTTTTGCTGGAAAGACAAGCATCTGACTTATGTCCCTATATAAGCTCTGCCAGCAGTTCCAAAAGTGCATCAGCCTCTGACTACAGGGACTGGACAATGCCTTTATTAACAGAGCCAGAACATGGGCAGCTCTGAACAGACTGCACAACCTTTGGCAGCCATGGACTATGACAGGAGAAGACATCTCCCTGTTCTAGAGCACTTCTAGGCTTTTTCTGACCTGAACACTGACCTGGGGGGTTTGTTTGTTTTATTACTTAAAATACTGCTGTCTTGTAGGTTGTGGACTGAAATGGGGGATTTATTATGGGTTGTGCAAAAGTATTTCTCACTTACGTCTGTTTCTGGGATTAGTGTTTAAAATACATTTTCTTCTCCTTGCAGTTTCACCTTCCCTTTTCAGAGCTATTAAATACATACATTGGCATTAAGAAATATACATTTAGTAAACTTGGTTTTGAAATATTCATTTTTCTCTCACACGCCTCCTAAGTGACATATTCCAATCACATAAATGCATTATTTATGCAGCTTGAAAAGAGTTATTCCTCCCATTTGGGAATCATAAACCGTAGTCTACAAAGTAAAAGAATGGTTTTTATGAGCAAAAATATTCAAGATTGTTGTAGTTCTACTGAAGGGCACTGCCACAGAAATGAGGGGTTGGGACCTATTTCCATTTCCAACTCACAAAGCCTGTCTGGCTGCAATACAGTCTTGGAAGATGCACCTCATCCAAAATTGATGGTCTGCTCGCTGTGCTGACTATATTGGGTATAGAAAGCATGAGGCAGCGTAGGTTCCCAACTTACACCTCTGCCTTATGTTGTGTAAACATTTTCCCTGATCCTCACAGCCTTACACCTCCTTTGCTACAGGGAGTGGTTTTCCTGGCATCCTTTCCCAAACCTTCTACCAAGGTTTTGGGACAGCTACAAGGTGAAAACATTGGGTTTACTTCCCTGAACTCTAAGAATAAATTGATCCATTCCCACTCCTTTGCCCCAGAGGTGCACTCAGATGTATGGTGAAGCAGTATCTCAGTCGTGTCCTAAATGCACTTCTAACATGAACATCATAACTCATGTAAGTATATCTACAGCTAAACGTACTGTGCATGCTTTGGCCTGGGTCTTTGAGTTACTTGCATGATGCTTTATTTCTTCATCAGTTGTAGTGCAATCACTACATGCTTACAGTGCTTTACATTATTCTATATTATCTATAGCTCTGACTTATTAGAAAGTCATCTAATGGCAAGAAAGCATCCCCAGTGAATCTGGACTGTCCTTTACAAAACCTCTTTAAGTGGAGAGTCTCAAGGGCTGCTGCTAACTCCAATTAACTGTTTAACTCCAGTTAATTGTTTCTGTTTACTTCTGTTTCTAACTTTTAATCTGCTACTTGCAGCAGAAGAGCTTGCAAAGCTTTCTGTGTACTGTGATTCCTTGTTGATTTGAATTAATACCTAATGGGCTTTAAGAGACATGCTGGCCTTGTTAATGTGAGCATGGCTGATTTAGGAAATGAAGAAGACATTTATGCTGCTGGACATGTCAATGGTAGAACTGAAATTTCTCCAGGACTGAAAAAACACCTACCCTGCTTGTTGAGCTACCTAGACATATTGTTTATCTGTGTATGAATGTATATTACAAATTTTTCTTCTTTGTATGGGATTTGTCCTTGTCCATATTTATTCATGCAAGAAAGTTTCTGTTGATCAGATACTACAGAATGCTTTCAGAGGGAGAGGGAAGAATTTGTGTGTGCATGGGTGCCAGCAGTGAATGAATTGATAGCTTGGGGGAAAAACTGTCACTCAGTAGAGTTAAGTGAATCAAACCTACAATTCAATCTGCCTGAAAACTGTGACACAGTTTGCATCTATGCCAGATGTACAACTAGGGATATACATTTTACAAAAAACATATGCAAAAAAATCTGAAAGTTGTTTTTCTATTAATATCGTGAACAGTGGCAAACTTAGAAAAATAATTACTTTCTCCATTACTTAACCCACTAAAAAAAGTTATTTGTTACTTTTTAAAAATAATTACATTTGTCAAAGTGTTGTGTAGTGTTTATCAACTTAATTTGCTCATTGAGAACCGAATTATTTCTTCTAAAAAAGAGAAAGACAAGGAATTATACCCAAATAATTTATTTTAATTTAGTGGTGTAGCAATGACATCACCATGGTATGTTCAGTACAAATAAAATGAGTGAAAATGCAGCTGTATTTTTAAATTAGACATTTGATGAGATCAGACAAGTAAACAGGGCAATTTTAACTTTCATGATGATCACCTGTGTTAAAATAATTTAAGAACCAAATTTCAGCCCAATGTTTTTAAAACCTATTCCCAAAATATGGTGTGACAAGATAAAATATAAATTAGAGTAATTAAGTCCACTAAAGACCAAGAACATTATATAGATTTTATAGCTGTTCAATTCTCCTTTTTCTTAATGACACATTTCTTTCAATTTTATGCATGTTTCAAGGCTTTTGACCACTTTTTACTAGACTTAATCTAATATTCTCATGGGGTTCATAATTCATTCTTTCATTTTTGCAGTGGGATCGGACAATGGCTATACCTACTTCTGTATTCATGTGTTTTATGACTAGTTGATGGATTTAAAATAATTCAGACTGATTCAAGGTCATTTTGGTTAAAGCTGTTCAATACCAAAATATCTCCTGGTTTGCCTCCAGTACTTTGACATGGAGCAATTATTTGGCTACTTTCTTTGATATAAAGGTTCTGTAACATGAACTAAATTTCTGTTAAATCCAAACATTAACTTATGGTTCAATTTTATTCACTGAAAATATATTTCTGAAAATATGAGTGACACAGTTATGATTTTATTGCTTGTATCATTTGCTGCAGATGTAACCATTTTCTAACTAATTGCATGTCATTTATCAATACATGATACTGGAATCCTGTATCACTTATGAAGACCTCATACGTGAGTTTAGCAAAAACTCTCACCTATCTGGAAGCAGAGGTGAGTATAATAATCTAATGTATTTAGATAAATAAAGTTTGCTCAAGTGAGTGCAAATGTAACCTGCCGTACTGCTTAATGTTATAGACATACAAGACAACCTCACACACGCCCGCAGAGATACTTTCCTCCACTCACACTGCCCCATGCCTAATTCCCTTCTTTTTTGTTTTGGAGTTAATTTTGGCAGATTCAGAGCAACCTTTGTAAAAGTCATACAGCATCTTCTTGGCTTGGGCAGAACACTAATCCTGCCTGATTTATATTCAAATTCTTAAAACAGGCCTATCCTAAGGACATGATTCAGCAACGTCATCTGACACCTACAATTAAGCATCTATGGCATCCTTTTCCATCACAATGGGAACACTCTTGGAAAAATAAATCTATATTCTTTAGACAGATAAAATTGCTAAAATTATACATTGATTCTTTGAATGAACAACATGGGTAGAATTCTGCACTGCCTGGTGGTCAGTGTGGCATCCAAGGCCAAACCCCTTGCATGCCATCTTCCATGCGGACATGGTGATTCAGTTACTTAATCGCAAACAAGTGTTATGTAAGAAGTCTAGTTCCTGCCTGTCAGATGGCTTCTGAAACACATTATCTTCTAACAGAACACTGTTTCCAGGAGAGATGATGGATACCAGAATAAGAACAAAAGTTCACAAACGTACACATATCGCAGATGTATTTCTGAGCAGATGCTGTCATGCAAAGCTATGATGTAGGCTGTTTGTGTAACTCAGATGCTCTGGATCATGTTGCTAGAAACCATGTCAAGCTCCTGGGATAGCCATTGCTGACTGCTGTCAGTTAAATCCCACCTGCTGCTCTTACTGTCTTTTCCCCTCAGAGACTCACCACCCACACTCAGCTTGCCAATGACACTTCTTCCTCCTCTCTAACACACATAGCATTTGACCCACAGCTGGGGACTATGAATCCATCAGCCCACCCATGCTCAGTATACAAGATTAAGGGAGCTATGATGCTGCATGTGTGTCATGTCTGCACTACACACATAAATATATGGTTGCCCAACCTTTTAAGTTCTGATGTCTTTGAATTTTCTCTGCTACATGGTGTTCCCTACTCTGCTTCTTTGTCCATTTGTTTGTTGTAGGAAGAGAGGTTGTGTTATTATCTTCTGTTTGTTATATAAAAGTATTTATGTATTTCATCTACTGAGAGAGAGGGGATAAAATAAGATAGGAACTGGGGAATCTTCAACAGACCTATACTTTCTTTCTCAGCCTTCTTCCCCCCTTCCCCCTTTTTAAGGCAGGGGGAAGAAAGGGGCAATAAAGAGCCAACAGGCAAATTTTCTGTGTCTGCATTAGCTTTACACACACCTTAAAAACACATCGCTTTACACTATTGCAGGGCTGTAAAGCAACAGCAACCAAATTGATGTGATTTATTCAAGAGAAAGATGTTAATAGTTTATCATGTATATGGTGCTTCTCCTTTCTTATTCTTTGTTATCAGGAAATTATGAGCAGGAATAGTTTCTGTATGTGAGCCAGCTTACCAATTTCACAGATGCGGCATCTTTGCCAATAAAACTTAGCCTCATTTCTCTCATTTGTAAAGTGGATTACATTGAACTCTAGTCATCATACTCGGCTTTAAATCCTTTGTTCTTTAGCCTCCCTTGCACTGCCTGATGACAGAAATACTCCAATATTAGTGCCTTGAAACAGACTGCCAGTCTGCCAGAACAATGCAAAGGTTTAAAACCAAGGGTGACAGTTTCCTCTCAAAACTAAGAACAAAGAAATCATGTGGGTAGCAAATTTGACCCACACAATATTAATCTTATATTTCAGCTAGAGGCTTCATTTTTACTTTTCACTTTTGAGACCAATGAGGATAAAGTACAAAAATATGTATGTTCAATAAAGAGATAAGGCCAGTGAGACAGAACAGACAAGAAAAGACAGCAGGGAAAAGAGTGGAAAAAAGTTAAAGAATCAGTTGCAGATGGTTACATAGGTCCACCAAAGAATGCATTTCCTCCATCACTGGTATAACACATATTCATCTGCCAGCCTCCATTTTTGGATGCTCTTGGTTCAGTGTAGAGTTATTTCTTTTCCTTTATTTTTTTCTTCAATTCATAGAAAATTTAGCTGTAATGCCTAGAGGCACTGGGCAAGACAGAAGCTTTATCTGACATGCCATGCATTGTACATAGCACAGAGAAAATCACTGCCTGAAATAAATTTACAGTCTGAATAGTTTTTTAAACAAAACTGTTTCTGTGTGAAATTCTGTCCATGTTGCAGAGAGAAGATGTTTATAGAAGTGTCAATGTCAGAGGATATCTATTTTTAAGAAGAATGAGAAGGGTGTAGATGTAATAGGAAGAGTACTATGAACTTGACAAAACTCGCAAATGACTTCATTAATAGATTTGACAAATTTCCAAACCTGAATTGTGTAAGTCCATCCACCTCTGAATCAGTTCATTGCAAAACAGCTTGGTGCCCAAGGCTTTACAACTTGTTTAATGCTTGACAAAATTCATTGGCAGATGAGAGCAAATAGCAGCTTTCAGTTTAATTGCTATCTTTCATTCTTACTTGTTAAAAAACAGCTGCAGTGACTACAGAAAAAAATTAAAAAACTACAAAAAACCCCAAACAAACCAGCAACAAACCAAACAAAAAACAACCTGAACAGCAACAACATGGGCAAGTAATCAATAACTTCAAATGCTACAGGAGCACCAAGCAGTGAAACGCTAGCTTTCATGCTGCAAGTACAAGGCTGACTCTCAGTTTTGACACTTCTCATTTCTTTCTTATTTTGCCTTTCCTTCTACCACCATGCAACTCAATATCAGTATCAGTATTCAAGTGTATTTTCCATAGCAGCAAAAAGCTTTTTCTACATAAACCATTAGTAAAACTCTAGGTCTCTTCCAAAAATCCTTCAAATTTTGTTCCAGTGAAAGAGGAAAAAGGCTTAAGGTTTTGTATTCCCTGATAGGTCCCTTTGTTCCTGCTTATACCAAATGTCAGACAATGGTGACATGATTCATTTAGAGTATGTCTCTGAATGAAACTGCTGAGGACTTTCAAAAACAAACATAAATTTGAGAAGTGTCTCTTACTTCTCCCTCAAACAATATAAAGGCATGCATTCTTTTGTGACAGAAAGGACTGCAAAGGTGATTTGTAATTTGCCTTAAGGTCTTAGATATGCTACCTTTATTAAGAGCTTTTCTTCACTGAGACTTCTGTTTGGACAGACACCCAAAAATGATGAATCACAACGCATATGCACACAAGATGGCTTCTCACCCGTTTAATAATGTCCTTGTACTCTTAGGTCTATTCTAATTCAGCCAGACAGAGGCACTTTTTTTCTCCGTATTTAGAACTGGTACCAATAAATCTTCAGTACTGGGATGGAAAAAAAACAGTTTTGTTTGGTACCTTTATTATACTCATAATATTTGATTACACAATACTACTATTTTTGTTGGCATTATTATTGCACACCCACAACTGTTTACTTGTATGGCTCAGTGTCCTGTGATATATATCTTCCTCAGCTACCATTATAGTAGCCATGTCATGCATGACACAGGCTAGTAAAAATTCAGTCTCATTTCCAGGATTTACATTGGATTGATCCAGTAATGTATTCCAAATTAAGAGCAAGACTCTGTTGCACATTTTAACTCTATAAATCCACCTAAAGTACAGATCTGATATTACTCAGATGTTAATTCAGAAAAGCAATTAGGACTCATTAATTTAGAAGTGAGCAGAGTTAAACAAATACTTTAGAAGTCTACCTGTTACAGTAGGAAAAAAAGTCAGTATTACTAATTGTAAACACATTGGCATATTAATCCACTTAAATATCTAAACAATAATGGAAGAAATGCTTGTATTACTGCACAGGAACTACAAGTCCACTGGCATGGAATTACTATCCCAAAGACTTTAATTTATTGTATTAAGTTCTCAGAGATGTTGATAAATATGTACATAAATTAGCATAAGAAGTCTTGATTTCTTTTATCGATATGCAAAATTATTCAGGATGAAAATGGAGGATCTCACCTTTTCACTGCCAGGAGTTTTCTTCTGGGAAATAGTTAGCCATTCTACACAGACTGAAGGAAAAAAAAAGTAAAAATGCACAGGTCCTGTCTTTACCTTCTATTTTTAATGGGAATACTGAGTTGTAGTTTTGTCAAGTTCTTATTGCTCTTGTCATATGAATGAAGAAGAATCTGAATGCGAAAAAGACAACATCTTCAACAAAACTATGTGGCTTAATATTAATCTTCATTTCCATTGCCTGGGAAGCCATCCCTTATTTATTCTGCAAGTTAATAAGGTGACAGACAGCAAAGCAAAGATCTGAGCAGGGGCTTGTGACATTGACCTTACATATTGCAGGTCCAGAAAGAGTCATTTTAGCATCTGAATAATGTATAATTTCTATCCTGGCCTGAAGATCAGAAGTATTAGAGTGCAGTCTAGGCAGTGTGAGGACTTATTTCACTTTCTTTTTTTCTTTTTCTTTTTTTTAGTATGTAAACACAGATTTAATAAATTTAAATGCTTGTTTTTCCCATGGCTTTAATGCCTGACTCTAGAAAATTAGGTAACCCAGTTAAGTGAGAGACGACGAGAAAGGAAAAGAATGCCTTAAAAACAATACATTTTTAACATATAGAGATAATGAAGCTAAACATGTGGA
>NW_010552341.1:0-752 GCF_000687285.1 Phaethon lepturus | reverse complement strand
GGGAAAGAGAAAAGAGTCTCTATTGGTTAGATTTTTTGGCAGAGGAATGCTACAGAGAATTTCTCTGAAACAAATGGATGAATTTAGATGAACAAGCAAGATTTCACAGCTGAGCAGTTCCTTGTGGTTCATGGTAACAGCTTCCATGCTCTGTGAGCATGCAGAGAGTACAATGTTTTTAAATTAGCTCAGTTTGAAAAGATTCAGCAATAAGCTCTCTTTATCCTACTTTTCTCTTGGGTAAAAACAGTCCTAAAGAAAGGAAATGCAAACAAACCATCAGTCTCATGCTATTTTATCCTATAATTTGACAAAGTTTCTAGTTCCCTAAAACTTTCTTAAATATTATATGGATCAAGAGTTACCTCTTTGTCTTTCCAACACAACATTCAACTGGGAAAAAAATTCCTTTCCATGTTGGCAACCATCACTTGACTGATGCATCATGATGTGGGTGTATTTGCTTTTCATTAAATGGAAGAAGACTGGCTAGCATGAGTTCTCAGCAAACAAGAAAATGTTCTGAACTCATTCTGCCTGCAAGACTAAATTCTACACCTGTGCTTGAGTCCAAGTGTAATAAATGTCAATAGCAGACATACAGTGGTTTTCAAACACTGCATTTTGTATGGTCACTAGAGGAGAAGTTCATTTTTTATCCAGTGGATCTGAAGTCTAGAAGCTGGAATTCAGGTGAAAAATATCTACAGCAGATAGTAAAAGTATTCTTAACAAAATTTTCAAATATATAA
>NW_010552340.1:0-295 GCF_000687285.1 Phaethon lepturus | reverse complement strand
CAGTGAACTATCCTAATTAACATATAATATGAATAGTAGAAACCTGCCCCTGGGCAGGGAAAGCCCCCTCCTCACAAAAGCCCCTTCCTCACTGAGCATGCCTAGAAAAAAAGAAGGACGCTGTGACTTTAAGTGGAGACGAGGCTGGTGAGAACCAAGGGGAACAAGGGTGACAGAGACCACTTTTTAAAAATACTGGTAACGATATAATTAAGAAATATTGCTCGAAGCATATAAATATTTTCTGTGTGTTAACTGAGGCGTGCTAGCTTTGTGGGCCTACCACCTAGCACCC
>NW_010552339.1:0-4761 GCF_000687285.1 Phaethon lepturus | reverse complement strand
GATGGGGCTCTGAGCAATCTGTTCTAGTTGAGGATGTCCCTGCTCACTGCAGCGAGGCTGGACTAGATGACCTTTAAAGGTCCCTTCCAGCCCAAAGATTCTATGATTCTATGATAAAAACAGGAAGAGATTCTTATCTGTGCTGTTACAGCTGCTGCCTGTCTGCATTAGTGCTGGGGTTCACTCTCTCTTCATTAATCATCCAAAACTCTGATAAAACAAAACTAAAATTACATTCAAGATCAGTCCCTGTATCTGCTGCCTTCTCCCTTTGTTCCTACTATATTTGTATGCTGTCTGTGGGTGTGGTGGTGCCATTCCACACACACATACCCCATCCTGGACTGCTCTACGACCTTAGGAATTCAGTTGTCTGGCAAGCCTTGGCCTTTGTGCAATGAGCTTGGCGGTTAAGAGCCCCTTGACCATACCAAGCACTCTTACGTAGCTAAGGTGGGGAATGGCACTGACCATACCCAGAATGTGGTTGCCTGGCCAGGGCAGGGAATGAGAGCGGCAATAAATAATCATCCCCTGACAGCCCTGGAACAATCGGTACCAGCGTTACTGGCAATTTGAGAATTCCAGTAACTACAAACATGGATTGTAGCCAGGATGGAAATTTACTGATGCCTAAAGTCAATCATCTCGCGACTCTATATACAGCGGTCCTAAGTGAAACCCTTTGAGCTCTCCTGGACCGCAGTGGGCTGCAACCAGTATCTCTCTCCGAGAGGGATGCCTCTCAGAGCTCACGAACTCTCAAGTTTGTGAAGTTCAGAGGACTGTTGCCGAAGACCAATGACTAGACCTGAGCTGAAACCCCCACTCCCTGAGGCTCAGCCCTCGCCCATTGAGAAATGCAAAGGCATTCGACATGAATATTTCACTGAACTCAAGGGGAATTTTTAACAGGTATACCTTTATATATCTCTATGTCTATATTTCTGTGTGTGTATGCAATTTGCCCTTCTGATATAAACCGTTGATTAAGTCTGGGACTAGGAGTGGATTCAGCCGCACCTAGACTCCTCTCTGAGAAAGAGTTTAGAAAGCAGGGGGTCCATTCTGAATCCCGTGACTCAATGGGAGGGTCTCTATCATCTTCTTTTCCTAATCCTTATATAAATCACACCAACTTGTTCTCGACTCGATTTCCCTGACTCTGTGTAAACCATGTCCCCCAATCCATGTGTAAATCATTCCAACCCAATTCTAATTAGATTTCCCTTTGTATGCTTTTTCCATGTTGAATAAGTGATAGAGTGAATTTTGCCATTGAATCCTGTTGTCATGCTTTTTACAAATTCATATTAAAATAATTTTCTTTCTAATATCTTTGACGGTGATTCTTTAAGTGGCCTAAACCACTCATTCGCAACAGTGGGATATGTTTGTTGGAGATTCTTGTGCCACAGACTCTCACCTGTATTATCTTCTTTCCAGTTTCTCCTCACCACAGAAGGCAGCAGACTTGACTTCTCTGAGACATCTCACTATATCCCACATTGCTTATATAAGGCCAAGCACATTCATGGTCTTTTAAACATAATTCACTGTTTACATAATTATTTTATCTTAAACTTCTCTAATTTGCATCACACTCCCTCTGTATATTACTGTTTGAAAGTCACAGGAATAAGAAAAAATTGAAGAATCGTGCAATTCATACAAAGCATTTATATTAACTATAATTTTTCTTCCTCAGTACTTTATTTTAATCTCATTAAATTTCAGCAGAAACATAACTGAGCTCTTAGCATACAAAATCATCAATGCATGCTCAAACTGCCATGCATGTTAACTGCACAATTTAAACAACACAACAGATGTTTTATGAATCAACTTCATATGAAGCATCATAAAGCGATGCCCCACACACACACACTTGCTGGAGTGGACAGAGCCCTGCAAAAACAATTTGACAAAGAAGCCATTGCACTCTGCTCTGGGTTTCTAATGATGTTTAAAAAAAAAAAAAAAAAACAAAAGAAAAAAATCTTGAATAGGCATTAGAAAATGAAAATCACATAGCCTATCCCTTTCTTGCAGGAGCAAATATGTCATTCCCATAATAGTTTCCTGAAGGCTTCTACTGATGGAAGGTCACAGTCTCTCTAAGTGATCCATTGCAGTGCCTACTGGCTGAAGGCTTCTCTTAATATCTGAAACATAAGGTCATTACTTCTTGTCCTGCCCACTGCCACTCTCTGAACAAATTGTTTCCACCCTCTCTGCAACAGCCTTTTATGTGTCCCATCATCCCCCACCCTGCCTTGCTCTGCCACTCATCTTTAGATTAAACCATACTCAGTGGGTCAGCCTGGCACAGGCTGTGCTGGGCTGCACTATTGGAGCTGCCTTTGCGAGGTCTGTCCATTCAGCCACTTCCTCTGATGCTCATGGCCAGCAGACAGGATGAAGAAAAGCTACATGCTAGCAAGTGACACAGCATGTCTACTCTCATTTAATCCTTTTGTGGAAAAGATGGGAGAAGGGAAGAGTGCAGGACTTGTCCTCAAAGGTAGCATTAGTTAAACATGCTTGACTGATAGAACAAATTTCTGTTCAGGAAAGTTTGTCACTTTCCTAAAAGAATGTTTCTACTCAGGCTACGTTTTCGCAGAAAACATTAGCCGCAGGTTGCCTACCATGACATGCTTTGCTTAGCTTTGTATACAACCTAATATCTATTATATCTAAAACACATTTAAATACTCAAAAGCAGTTACAGTGTCAAGTCAATACTTTGTCCCATTTCACAGAAAAAAAAAACCCTTCAAGTCTTTAGCTTTTAATCTCAATTTGCAATAAGAAACTTTAAACAGAAATTCTGTGTCCTAACCAGCATTTGTCAAGACTGCACTATATCAGACATTTGGGATAAACCTGGGTTCTCTCCCAGCCATCAGCTGGCCAACAGATCTAAAGTCTTTCTGCCTTATGAGGCCCAGATACATGAATTTGCTGAAATCCTTAGTGGATACTGTTTCAGGGATGCTTCTGAATAAGAAAGCATTTGGTACTGTCAGTACCAGCTTGGTTAAACGACTGAATGCAAAGTTTAGCTCCTGCTCCCTTTGGAGCTCAACTAGTGGAAGGGGCCTAGCTGTTTCCAAAGACTACACTAAGATGTTTTCTATTAGTCCATCATGTCATTGCAATAACAAGTCAAGGGGTTTCCTTAAAAAAAATTCTCATAAAGATACTAAAATACTGTAAATTAGAATTTCTTCCCTTATATCTGCCAAGACCTTCCAGATGATGAAGGCCTGATCCCTTGAAACACCACTGTCACCATTGCTGCCAGTTAACTATTTTCCAAGTAGCTATGCCCCAGCTTTTATCCAATATAAGACACAGAGCTAGTCTTATGGGGGTCATGGAGGTCAAATAGTGGCTTCCTTTTCTGGCGCAGCACATTGAAAGAGTGATTTACAGTGTCGTCATGAATTCCACAGCTACCTAGTAGCTATTCCTGAGCTGTAAATCCATCTTCAATGGAAAGTTAATCTGTTGGTAGTTTATCCCATAAGTAAACCCTCCTCTCTGCCAGGGTTATAGAGGTGATCACATATGCTTGGACATACTGAGAATCCCTAGTGTGGTTGCTTGCTCAGCCATGGAGCTGACTTCTGTGCTCTGTGATGCCTTGATTCCTTTCTGAATTTTATTTTTAGATACATATGTCCTTGTTACAGCTTCATTGCTGCAATTTGGCCAAAATGTCACAATTTCCTTAAAAACCTCAGTTGGGAGGGATCCTATGGGAAGCTTCCATGGAGGATAAAGGAGCTAGTGAGTGCTGGGAGTTTTTCACGAACGCTCTCCTGGAAGCACAAAAACAGTTCATCCCCTTTAAAGGTAAGGGAAATAGGCAGAGCAAGAGACCCCCTTGGCTTAACTGCAAGCTTCTGAGTCTGCTCAAAACCAAAAGAGAAGCATACCAGAGATGGAAAAACAGACGAATACCTGCTGAGAACTACAAGGGCATTGACAGGGCACGCAGAGATGCAGTTAGAAAAGCAAAAGCTCAGCTTGAATTGAAATTGGCCAGAGATGTCAAAAACTACAAGAAAGGCTTCTTCAGGTACATAAACAACAAGCAGAAACAGAAGGTAAATATTGTCCCACTGTTAAACAGGAGAGGTGAATTAGTCACCAACAACACTGAAAAGGCAGAGGTTCTCAACACTTTCTTCACCTCTGTCTTTACCAGCACTGTTGGGCCCCAGGCCTTGGGAACAAAAATCCAGGTTGATGCAAACACAGATCCGCCGTCAGTGAAGGAAGAGTTGGTATGTGAACTATTACAGGAGCTTGACCCCTACAAATCAATGGGCCTCAATGTTATCCACCTGAAGGTGTTAAGAGAGCTGGCTGACATTGTTGCGAGGCTGCTCTCTATAATCTTTGAGAAGTCGTGGAGATTGGGGGATGCCCCAGAAGACTGGAAGAAGGATAATGTCACCCCCATCTACAAGAAGGGCTTAAAGGAGGATCCAGGAAATTATAGGCACATCAGTCTTACTTCAGTCCCTGGGAAAGTTATGGAATGAATCCTCCTGGGGGCTATCACAAGTCAAATGAAGCACGTGATTGGGAAAAGCCAGCACAGATTCACCAAGGGCAAATCATGCTTGACAAACCTGATCGCCTTCTACAACAAAGTAACCTGCTTGGCTGATGTGGGGCAAGCAGTGGACATCATTGTCTACCTGGATTTCTCTAAGGCTTTTGATATGGTTTCCCACAGCCTCC
>NW_010552338.1:19166-31383 GCF_000687285.1 Phaethon lepturus | reverse complement strand
GTGAGCTCTGCAATGCCCCGGAAAGCCCCTCTTTCTCAAGAGCTTCTTCTCCCTCAAGAGCTTCTTCAGCGCATCTTCGGCGGTGGGGGACAGGCTTCACTAAAACGAAGCCAGACGGGCAGCAGGACCCAAACGCCTGGCTAAGGAATTTTTATATCACCGTCAGATCCATGAGTTCGAACAGCGGGAGCCGGACCCTCGAAATCATGAAGTTGGCACAAGCCTGGCATTTATTTTTAAAGCCGTTTGTGCTTTTCTCTTTAGTTCCTGCACACGTTCAGAGGGAGTTTTCAAGTTTTTTACTGCAGCCACCGGCTGGGACTTGGCTGTTTAATTTAGTTTGCACTTAAACTGTGCCTGCCTAATGAGGCAATTCTCCTTTACAGATAAACCCCAGATTCCTTATACAGGTGATCAAGAATGAGGCTACGGCTTCTGAAGAGCTCTGGAGTTGGTCCCATAAAAGATATTACCCCTCTCCACAAATCTTGCGTTTCTTCAGGCTAGACACCAAAGGCAGGCACACAAAATCTCCCTGTGGAGGTCTAAGTGGCTCCTTCTCTGCACTGACGATATAGAAAACCCATGTGCTGCCTTTAGAGGAAACGTTTTTTTTTCTGTGTTCATCTGCTGGAACTGGGCTAGTAAGGAAATACTTGAAGATTCAGCATAACCCTGCAGAGTAAAAGTTTTGCAGCAGCTGCAGATAACAGCAAAAAAGTCTAGTATTTAAAGATGGCCAGAAAATGTATGTTGCATTCCATGTTTTTTCAACATTTAAGATGTCTTCTGGAATAAACATTCTCATCCATTTGTCAATATTTTGTCAGTGGATATTTTGGTAATGTCACAATTGTGTAACATGAAATTTAGTGTGAGAAAGAGACACTTAAATATGATATAAAATTAAAAATTAAATCCAAATGATAAATTAAAAAAAAAAAATCAAGTATTTGGAAAGAAAGAAAAAATGGGCTTGTTAAGTCTTTTTTCCTTAGAAAAATTTCTCCAAGACAACTGGGAGCCACAAAACTTTCTCCTTGGACACAAGGTCATTTTACAATGGGAAATTGTTTTATTAAAAAAAAAAGCAAGTGTGATTGGTAACAATAAATATAAAATCATACAGCCATTACAAAGCACAAACAGAAGAGAGTCATGAAATACAAAATAGCTTCAATAAAAAGGGGCATTGAAGCAACTGCATTTATCTCAGCTGAGGTCTCCCTTTTCCCCTCACAGTCCCTGCAGGGTAGATGTGGAGTGGATGCATTCAGGCAACAGGGGAAATTATTAAGATGGTCCTTAACCAAATCCAATGAGAAATATCACCTAGTTTGTTCAGTCCAGACAAAATAATGGCTATATAGTGAGTAAATTCTAGCCTAAAGAATCACCCAAGTTTTCCAAAAGAGGCGTCCTTTTCCTGTTCATCCTCTAAGAGGTCAGAAGAGCCTTCAGCAACTGATGAAACAAGCAAGTAACTATTCAAAATAAATGTGTCAGCCCCAGATACTGATCACAGGGGAAGAAAAAAGACCAGGAGTTGTTTTTCGTAGGCTCCTCCTCCTTTCCCTGCCCACCCTTGCTCAAAATGCATGTGTTCAGCTGTAAATTTATAACTCTTTTACGCATATATCATGTTTGTCTGGAGATGAAAGAGTTTTGAGGAAGTTCTTTGTCAATCAGTGTTATTAATGACGTGGTTGTAAATCTTACTGTCACAGTATTTGCTGAGTAAATAACTACTCACTGACTGTGTGACCTAGAGGAATATTTTCCCAGTGAGGAAACCATTTGAAAAAAGTTGACTCATCTTTTTTTTCCGTTACACCTCAAAGTCATGCATGGGGTTGGGCACTCATTCAAAGATGAACTCAAAACAGTCTGTATCTTACAGGATCAGTAACACGCAGAGTTTCTAGATGTATCAATTAGCCTGAAGTCCAACACGTTATGCAAAATTGATATATTTGTTGATTGGACTAAAAATAAAGTAGATCTGTGTATTTTTTCCTGTAATTCTTCTCTCTTTTTTTAAAAATTTTGTATTATTTGATTATGTGTATTTGTGCTTCCAAATAAATCTAAGGCTTGCCTGGAAACAGACCAAGGTTCAGCCATTAATTTCCCCTTTTTAAATCTGTATTATCAGTAACTTGCCTCAGTTTCTTCCGCCTTAGAGTCGCTCTCCACATAATTTCTGGCGTGACAATTTGCTCATTTAAAGCCAGCCATGACCTGTGCATGTGTGACTGGTGTCCCTGCCCCAGGCTGCTGTCTAGACGTAGCTGTGGTAGGACAGGCGGCTGGGCAGAGGCAGCAGGAGGAATCTGAACTGGCAGCCAGGTCCTGAGTGTAACAGCTTCACCCCTTGAAACTCAGACCCGGGCCATCCCTCGGCACAGCCAGGTCAGGGTCCAGCAGATGCAAGTTTTTGCCATCATCCCCCGCTGATATCATTCCCCTCTCTCCACCGCCGTGATGCTTCACAATTATCTTTACCACATCAAAGCTGAGGTTGCTGCTACGTGCTCAAGCATCGTGCCTGCACCTCGCAACCCTCTGCAACCTCCTGCTGTCGCAGAAGGCTGGGGGCTGCTTACAAACCTGTGCCGCATCCCAGCAGCACACAGAGACCAGCATGGTGAGACTAGCTGGATCCTCCAGTAAGCTTTTTGGTGGAATTCAGGCATTAGCTTAAAGCCATGGAGTCCTTGACGCAGCTGCTGGGTTGTCTCAGCTGAGATCAGCAGAGCTGTCCAGTCTGGAGCTTCATCAGTACAAAGCAGAGGAAAGCTGCCTCCGGGCTGACCTTTGCGAAGAGCACTCGCCTTCTGAGCTGCTCTCCCCTCCTCTCACGCGTCACCCCTCTTCTCAGCAGCCACCCCACGAGCTGTAAGGCTCCTGGCACGTTTGCATCTCTGTGCATCCCACCCGCTGCTGCTCAGGGCAGCGAGACGAGAGCACTCACCTCTGCCGCGGTAGTCACCATGATTTTCAACGTGTGATGGAGGTGCCCAGAGCGCCTACTGAGTGCCTACTTGTTTTGAGATCTGTCTGAATAAATAAAAGCCATTTCAAAGAATCTCCCCCAGTGACATGATCTGTGCTTATGCTTCCTCCAGAGAAGAGAGCGTGCATTGCCTCTCCACATGTTCATGAGGTCACAGGAATGTGGGGAAAAAGCAGGCAACAAGTGTCTAAACAACTGGGTAGGAGCTCAGAAGCACAGTTACAGAGGCTGCCGTTTCCCAGACTCATTCATCAGCCTGATCTTCATCATGTTGGGTTACCCCAGAGCTTCGTGGGTTTTACCTTTTTGTGGGGGTCCTCCAAAAGACAAACAGTTTGTCTTCAGAACAGAATCTCCTGTTATGGTCTTCATGAGCTCCACTCACTCACACAAAGCTCCTGTCCTCTTGCACTTGTGTAAGTGCCATTTGAGAATATCACCCTCAAACTTTGATTTTTAAGGGTATAGCTTAAAAAATCAAAGCCAGAAAATGCAAAGATTTTTTGCAAATGCAAAAAGTAGCTTTTTTTTTTTTAATGCAAAAAAAACCCACATTTGCAAAATGTAAAGTTTTGCCCTTCTGACTTTTCTTGAGGTAGGTTTGAAGGTACTCAAGTTTCTAAGTCTCTTCCCTTCCCAGAGGGTATTTGAAATGAGAATTTCAGGCCATCATAGGTGAGGCAGTTTTTATCTGCCCTTTCAAAATGTTGATAAACTCTGAATAAACACCCATGTTTCTCCTGATCTATAAAAATTCTGTTGATGAGGCTATGCTACTAACCCAGGTGTTAAACACGTCTTACCCTTTTTACAGTACCAAACAATGATTTAAGATACAAAGGGATGACTTCAGGTCATGTGGTCCAACTCTTGCAGGACTCAAAGTCAGATCCAGGTTTGACATTAGATCATGTCACTCAGGGTGACATCCAGTCAAGTGTTGATTGAGATCCTACCAGAGATTTCAAAGCTTTTCCTGGATTTTCTGACTGCTGACAAATCATCCACAAGTTAATGTGTACCCTGGGCTCTCACATAAGAAACTCTGTGCCCTTCTGGGGTCATTTCTTACTGTGGTGTTTCTTACCTTAGACATCCGAGCACACTTTTTCTTCCTGGAAGCCAGCTGGATCAACCCAAGACACAAGGTTTGCTTGACTCTATTGCTCAGTTAAGCTGCCCCTTCTTCCCTCTCCTCCCCTTAGCCCTGCCCTTTTTCAGTGAACTTCAACAAGAAGCTGTCCAGCAACAGAAGTTATACCTTTCTTTTTTGGAAAATATCATCTAGTGCATTTGGAGTGCCACCAGAAGCAGATAAATATTAGCCATACGTCTGAGAAGAATCCATCAATGCTATGAGCTCGTTTTACCTATGGATCTTACGCACTATGACCCTGCTATTGCCTTAACAATGGTAGATATATAACTGAGGCCCAGATTCAATAAAAACTGTCTGAATTATCCTGAAATCAATTTTTTATATCTTTTGTGACCTTGCATGGGACCAAAATGATTGTTTTTATTGAATTGAAATACACTATGTTCTCTGAAAATTAATTAAGGTATGAGGCAACATTAGTCATTATTAAAAAACTAGAACAGGACATTTTATAATGCAACATAATGAAATCACATAATAAAGTAAATGATTTTGCTACTTTTTATTTTATCGTACATATGAATAAGTGACAGATACAAGCAAACAAATTAATTTCATTTATTCAACAAAAGCTAATCTGTAGTTCTTTTGTATACCTGTGTTATCTGTGTAATTTTTTTTTTTTTTTTAATTGTAGAGCTGTATGTTAGAGAATCATTCATGTTGTAGATAAGACTGCATCCTGCCTAAGCTATATGTGGGCATGGTGGCCTGTCATCACTTCAGAGAGAAACAGAAGCACAACTTTAAAACAGATCATGGTATCAGTTTTAATGTAGAAAAATATCTTATAAAGTATTGTATTTTGACAGAAAGAGTACAAACAGGTGTATTCTACAACTTCTTTATTAAATATAAAAATAGTATTCACAATAAATAGTTATTTGGTTGTTCTTAAATTAGAAATATATTAATACAAAATTCTACTTATTTCAGTTTGCTGGAAAACTGTTTATAAGACTGGATCGTCAAGCGTATGTATACGAATGCATGCAGCCTGGGGAACAAAGAGGAGGAACTGGAGCTCTGTGCCCAGTCAGAAAGTTATGATGTCATAGGAATAACTGAAACATGGTGGGACAACTCACATGACTGGAGGATCATAATGGACGGCTACAGGCTGTTTCATGAAGACAGGCAGGGAAGAAGAGGAAGAGGAGTCCTATGCACTCTATGTTACGGAGAACCTTGAATGTATAGAAGTCAACTACTGCGACTGTGGAAGCCCTATCGAATGCCTCTGGGTCAAGATCAGAGCGGTCGTCTCCAAGGGGGATCTTACAGTAAGCATCTGCTACTGACCTCCAAACCAAGATGATAAGGCCAACAAAGCAATATTTGGGTCACTTAAGCAAGCTTTGGGTCAACAGAACCTGGTTCTTACGGGTGACTTCAGCTATCCAGACATTTGTTGGGAGAACAATACAGCAGCTCACAAGTTCCATCCATCCGTCAAGTTCCTGGAATGCGTAGGGGCCTGCTTCCTCATACAAATGTTAGAAGTGCCAACCAGGAATGAGGCACCGCTGGACTTGCTACACACAAACCAAGAAAACCTGCTCCGTAATATCTTGGTTAGTGACAGCCTCGGCTGCAGTGCTTACAATAATGTGGAGTTTGGGATCCTGCTGAGCATGCTGAAGCTTAGTACTAAGACAAAGATTTTAGATTTTAGAAGAGCACACTTCAGCTCACTCAGAGCTCAGTTGGGAGGGATTCTGTGGGAAACTTCCAAGGAGCCAGTGAGTGTTGGGTGTTTTTCAAGAACACTCTCCTGGAAGCACAAAAACAGTTCATCTCTTTTAAAGGTAAGGGAAGTAGGAGGAGCAAGAGACACGCTTGGATTAACTGTGAGCTTCTGAGTCTGCTCAAAACCAAAAAAGAGGTGTACCAGAGATGGAAAAGCAGATGAATACCCATTGAGAACTACAAGGGCATTGCTAGGGCATGCAGAGATGCAGTTAGAAAAGCAAAAGCTCAGCTTGAATTGAAATTGTCCAGAGATGTTAAGAACTACAAGAAAGGGTTCTTCAGGTATGTAAACAACAAGGAGAAACAGAAGGAAAATATTGGCCTGCTGTTAAACAGGAGAGATAAATTAGTCACCAACAATGCTGAAAAGGCAGAGGTTCTCAACATTTTCTTCACCTCTGTCTTTACAGCACAGTTGGGCCTTGGGACCAAAAATCCAGTTTGATGCAAACACAGACCCACCATCAGTGAAGGAAGAGTTGGTATGGGAACTACTAGAGCTTGACCCCTACTAATCAATGGGCCCTGATGTTATCCATCCAAGGGTGTTAAGAGAGCTGGCTGATGTCATTACGAGGCCACTCTCCATAACCTTTGAGTAGTTGTGGAGCTCAGAGGACATCCCAGAAGACAAGAAGAAGGCTATTGTCACCCCCATCCACAAGAAGGACTTAAAGGAGGATCCAGGAAATTACAGGCCCATCACTCTTACTTCAGTCCTTGGGAAAGTTATAGAGTGAACCCTCCTGGGGGCGATCACAAGTGAAATGAAGCACGTGACTGGGAAAAGTCAGCATGGATTCACCCAGGGTAAATCATGCCTGACAAACCTGATTGCCTTCTGTGACAAAGTAACCTGCTCAGTTGATGTGGGGTGAGTGGTGGACATTGTATACCTGGATTTCTCCAAGGCTTTCATTATGGTTTCCCACAGCCTCCTCCTGGAAAACTGATGCATTATGGTCCAGACAAGTGGTCCATGTGGTGGGTGGGGAACTGGCTGACAGGTCACACCCAGAGTGTGGTGGTAAGTAGCTCCTTTTCAAACCGGTAACCTGTCACAAGCAGGGTCCCCCAAGGGATTGATATTGCGATATTGGGCCCAATGCTGTTTAATATCTTCATAAGTGACGTGGATGATGAGATCAAGTGTTCCCTGATGAAGTCTGTGGATGATACCAAACTGAGTGGGGAAGTGGACACTTCAGAAGGCAGAGATACCCTGCAGGAAGACCTGGATAGGCTGGAATAGTGGGCCAACAAGAACCTTATGAAGTTCAACAAAGACAAATATAAGGTCTTGCACCTGGGAAAACATAATCCAGGAGCGCAGCACAGGCTGGGATCTACCTGGCTGGGGAGCAGCTCTGTGGAAAGGGACCTGGGGACCTGGCAGACAACAAGCTCAATATGAGTGAACAGTGTGCTGCCGCGGCAAAGAAAGCCAAGAGGATGCTGGGTTGCAACAAGGGCATCACCAGCGGAGATAAAGAAGTCGTTATCCCACTTTACTCAGCACTTGTCAGGCCACACCTGGAATACTGTGTTCAGTTTTGGTCCCTGCTATACAAAAAATATGGGGACAGGCTGGAGGGGGCCCAGAGAAGGGACACAAAGATGTTCAAAGGCATGAAAAACATGGAAAAGATGAGGGATAATGGTACAAGCTACTCCTGGGGAGATTCTAACTGGATCCTGGATTCTAACAAGAGGATAATTTTTCACAATGAGAACAATCAGGCATGGGAGTAATCTCCCCAGGGAAGTGGTAGATTCCCCAACACTGGAAACTTTTAAGATTTGGCTGGACAGGGTGCTGGGCCCTCTTGTCTAGACAGTGCTTTTGCAAAGAGAAGTTGGACCAGTAGTCCTTGAGGTCCCTTCCAACCTGGTATTCTATGATACTGTGATACTGTGATTGTGATGTTCGTGTTGACAGAAGGTAAGATATCAAAGCCCGATGGTATGAGAAGCCCCAGAATGGGGGAGGGGTACTACTTCAGAAAGACAGTTGATAAAGAAATGACATTTTGATTAACCCCCCCCCCCGAAGCTGTTTCCATTTCATATGGAATGAACAAGAGCTTTTCCTTTATTTTGGGCTCTTTTCTGAATTATTTTTAGGCTTCCCTCTGCTCCCCTCCCAGAAAGGCAGACTAGCTGCTCTCTGACCCCGCTGCAAAGAACCGGGGTGCCTGAAGGTGTTTAGCATTGGGGCTTTTCTCTGCCTCACCCACCTGTTGGGCCCTGGTCTAGTTGAGTTCAACCCCCCGCATGCCATGTGTGCTCCCGATGCCATCGACGCACAGGAGGCCTTACAGACAACGTGACTGGAGAACACCGCTTCTGGAGAAAAGAATTTCATCTCGGTTGAAAACCGAGGGGGAAGAAGGGCCTTGCTGCATTCACAGGGGCTGTCCTGGTTTTGGACCTGCAGAAAGGGGGCTGTCTGCAATGCGGTGAGATTCGATGCGATGCAATACAGCGTGCGCCTGGCTAACAGGGAAGGATGACGCCACTGAAACTGGTATACTCTGGTTAGAGGCCAGTAACTAGTGGTGCACCCCAGGAATAAATACTGGATCCAATTCCCTTTCGCATCTTCATTAATGATCTGGATGGTGGAGCAGAGTGTACCCTCTGCAAGTTTGCAGGTGACACAAAACCGGGAGGAGTGGTTAATATGACAGAGGGTCCTCGACTGTCTGGAGAAATGGGCTGACAGGAACCTCATGAAGTTCAACCATGAGAAGTACAAAGTCCTGCACCTGGGAAGAACAACCCCGTCCACCAGCATGTGCTGGAGGCCACCCAGCTGGAAAGCAGATTGGCAGAAAAGGACCGGAGGGTCCTGGTGGACACCAAGTTGGACATAAGCCAGCAACATGCCTTCACTGCAAAGAAGACAGCCAGTATCCTGAGCTGCATTAGGCAAAGTACTGCCAGCAGGTCAAGGGAGGTGATTCTTCCCCTCTGCTCAGCGCTGGTGAGTCCATACCTGGAGTGCTGTGTCCAGTTCTGGGCTCCCATGTACAAGAGAGACCTGGGCATACTAGAGAGAGTCCAGCAAAGGGCCACAGGGATGATGGACTGAAGCATCTCTCCTTTGAGGAAAGGCTGAGAGAGCTGGGGCTCAGGGGGGATCTTGTCAAAGTTTACAAACACCTGAAGGGAGGGTGGAAAGAGGATGGATCCAGGCTCTTTTCAGTGGTGCCCAGTGACAGGAACAGAGGCAATGGGCACAAACAGAAACACAGAAGGTTCTTAACATCAGGAAACAATTTTTTGTTACTGTGAGGGTGACCGACAACTGACACAGGTTGCCCAAGGAGGTTGTGGAGTCTCCTTCCTTGGAGACATTCAACAGCTGTCGGGACATGGACCTGGGCAAACAGCTGTAGGTGGCAGGATTGTTGGACCAGATGACCTCCAGAGGTTCAACCATTTTGTGATTCTATGATTCTGTGAAACATTGGGGTGTTACTGAGTTCAGCTGCACATAACCAATCCATCAAGGCATGCATTGTGCAGGAGATGGTCTGCTCAAGAGTGGTGCGTGCACTTGTATCTGTTGTATATCAAAACAATGTTTTAGGTGCAAAGTAATGGCACAGTGGGCAGGAGGTGGGTGGGAGCCATCAGCTCTGTGCAAGCTGTGCAGCACTTTCCAGACAAAATTCCTGTTTCTAAACATTTCCAGTGGAACTTCATTCAGTCAGTAAACCTCTTCATTGCTTTATTTTGTCATTCTCTTTATACAGTGATTGAGAAGCTTTATTAATAAAGTCTGACCCATTATTTATGTTTCAGTGGCAAGAGGCACAGGTCCTCTTAGCCACGTTGCTAGTCGCTGATCCCCGCCAAAACAAGGCAGACAAACAAAAAAATCACTCTCTCCTGAGGTACAGATAGCGCAACACTTTTTTTCTGGTTGCTTGGGACATCCATAGTTATGATACATTTAACCACAGACTTCTTCTAAAATAAAAATAAGAGGAATTTTATTACCTATCAACAACCTAGTTTCTTCTTTCTGTCTCCCAGCATGTTAGGCTGGCAGTGACTTTCCAACCTGAATTCCTGAAGTGTGTTGGGAGCTGGACTGTGATACACTGTTTATATAGAAAAATACAGATTTTTTTTTTTTTACCATAACAATTATGACCTTTTTTTTCATCAAAAGAGAGACATTGCCAGACGTTGTTGTGCTGTCTGGCGGCCACCTGATCCTACAAACCTGCCTTAAGGGCCAAGTTCACAATTCTTCATCTAACAGAAATGCGGTTGAGGTCAAAAAGAGTTTTTGTGGTTTAGGGGTACATGCTGTAGCCCTGGAGTGAAGCAGTAAATGTTTATATTAATTACACTAACAATGTGTGAGAGAAAATATCAACACACAAACTAATAGTTATTCAGGACTATTTTGGAGGTAATGTTGTATACAATTAAAGCAGTTTTACAACAACATAAATAGTACTAGCCTCAGGAATTTATCTTTATTGCACAGCTACCTAACCCAGTAAATCTCCTAAAAATTTTAAGGCACCGAATCTGTAGAAAGAGTATATTTGTGTTTTGGTAGACAAAATCATCAAAATGACTTTACACTGCCAAATACTATAAAAATTCAAATTATCCTTTCACCATTCAGTTCCAAAAATCCCTTAGATTCACTGTTACGTTTAAGACTTTCTCTGGACATTATGACTAGATTTAAACATTTCAGATTTAAACCATGCTCTGTCAACGGCAAAGCTAAAAATAGACATTGTGTATGTTTTGTCTCACAAGGGCAAGCAACAAATAGAACAAAAGGTTATTGAGTAAATATAGATTTTGGATGGGAGGAGTGGGTATAAAGGATCCAGATTTTTGTAAGTGCTTTTATGACAGACTGACACAAACATTAAGACAGTTTGACCTATTGTGTATGCAAACCCCAACAAAAACTGATTTATGGCTTATTTAGACTTGTGGTACTGAGGTGGAAGACATTCATCTCATTCTACGGATGCTTAGAATAAATCAAAACTGGTTTGTGGATAGGAGGTTAAACTTGTTTTGTATAAAATTCAAGTTAAAAAAAATACCTGTGTTCTCTCAGACTACTCTCACTAGCAAAATATTAGCCAGTAGAAATGGTAATAGAAAGCAAAGGTCTGTCTTTTTCTACATAGCAAATGTGAACAGCTGCTTGGTTTGAAATGTTTCCCTAAATATGAATAATTGCTCTGGATCAAGGGGTCAAAGTATGAAATAATCATCAGCATAGCACAGACAAACTTTTGGAATTGAATTATCCAAATCCCCTTTAAACACATTTTCAGAAGACCTGATACTCCTTTTGTAGCAACAGGGAGCAGGGTGAAGCCAAGGGGAAAGAGAGCAGATTTTAACAGAAAAATCATGAAACTGTGGTTACTAGAACTATAGTATGCTCAGACTATAATTTACTATAATTTCATTTTCTTAGATGCTGAAGGACTATTTTGTAAAAACTAAGGGAAACAGCTGCTGGCACTTCATGCGTTCCACAAATAACAATATGTCATGATCAGAATAGTAAAAAAAAAAGGAATTGTTATATTGAATTTTGATCTGCTTTTCTCAAGGTTTCTAAAGTGGTCAGGACTTCTTTGATATCAGAACTTCACCCACAGTAACTTTTACCCTTATGTATCACCGTCATATGATTTGGGGTTTAAAATAGTAGGAACTTGAAGCGGGACCCTGAAGTTACATGTTACAAAAGAGATGGGAAAAAATACACAGTCTTTTCTGTCTATGGAAGTTGATGCACTTTCTAAAATCAGGTCTCTAGGTCACAAATTTTATCAAATGCCCTAATCTTTGCCACCTCGCTAATCTTTTACATCTCTATTTTTGCAGTGTCCAGCTGACAGTATTCTTTTTTAGTTATTTTATTTATTTTAACTTGTTTTGTGAGGACACAGTAAGACTTAAAAATAGCAAAACCCGATGTTTCTATTTGGACATCCACAATTAGCACACACTGGAAAGCACAGGGTACGGTCCTTAATTGGAACGGTTTGAAAAAGGCTACAAAATTAAACTTCAGCATCGGCTTTAGTTCACCAAGACGGTACTCTGAAAGCTTCCATTCTGCTTCTTTCAGAGTTTCTTTCACCTTGGTAATGGATAATGCTCCAGCAAAAATATTTTCTAGGAAAAAGGAAGGATTTTTCTTTTTATTTCATTCTCATTGGGAAGATGAAAATTATATTTCTCGCAGTTCAGAAACGAAATGCTAAGGTATCTAATCTCTCTCG
>NW_010552338.1:4634-19135 GCF_000687285.1 Phaethon lepturus | reverse complement strand
GAATTCCCACCTCTCCTATAGCTTCTGTGTTTATTTAGCATCCACAGATTTACAGGTATTGTCCCCTGCCCAATTTCAAATTTCAGCAGGGCAGAGAAGGGCTCTTTTTAATTTAGCATAAATCCCTGGTTAGTTTTACGAGGCTGTCACAGGCAGGACACAAGGGGCAAATATAACTGCAGCCTGTACCAGGACTGGGGGGTGAGCGGAGCCTCAGGGCAGGCTCGGAGCTGCAGCGAGGACTTCGGGATTGCGTTTTCTGTTGTATTTGCAAACTCCGTTTTGCTTTGACTCTTCGGCTGAAACGTTTGATTTGTACCTGGCTTTGAGTTAATAAATATTTGTAATCTGACCCCTGAAGGAAAAAAAAAAGGAAAACTAAACGTTTCCTTTCCACTCTGTGGGGATGAAAAGGGTGGGCTCTCACCGGGAAAGCAGATAGGGCTGTCGCGGCTGCGTGGTGATCAAATCTCCCTTGGGAACTCACCTCTCGTCTCTTAGCCACGGTGCCGGGGTTGTGCCTTTCCACGGGGAGGCCAGCGGCCAAAAGTGAGCCCTGCCTTAGTGCCAGGATCTCCTGAAATGCAGGGAGCGATCTGGGGGGAGTGGGGGAGAGGGAGGGGTTGTGAGGAGGACCATGATTTTGGAGGGAAACCAGAGGCAACAGGACTCTTACGGAAAAGCCGGAGGCAGAAGGGACAGAGGAGCCACTTCGGTGTTTGGCAAGCACGGGGTGCCTCCGCTGGCTGGCTGCATCGCTAGTTGTTGCTTTTGGGGTTTTTAAAAAACTTCACCTGAAAGGTCAGATGTTGATCCCACGGGCAGTGGGGCGCTGGGGAACGAGCCCCTGCCCTGCGGCAGCGGGGGGTTCCGAACCCTCACCCAGCCGGAGGGGCACCTGCGCTGCTGCGCACAACGGGAATGCTCTGTGCAGGGGATTCGGAGCCGCCGGCTCCAAAATTGTGACGTTGAGGAAATGTCCCATCTTCCTGCAGGGACGGGGAAATGCGTAAGGTGACATCATATTTTAGCCTCTGTTTTCATGCAGATTAAGGCCAGAATAGACTATTATATTATTCAAGGTGAGCATTTATTTATTATGACCCATTGAATTGCATGTAAATATACATATATAGAGAGAGCTCTATGACTACTTAAGCAAGTGTATTTCTATTCACATACCCTCTGAGAAAGAAGAACTGAAATAAGAAATAAATAAGAAAAAGGAAGGTAGCCCCCATGGATGTTTGCAGCCCCTTCACTGTCAGGGAGCTGATCACAATGTTCAGATGTTGAGAGGACTAGAGCAGTTCGTGGATCCCTGAACCAAGCTGCAGAGACATAAAAAAATAAAAATGTCCTAGGTCCCTCCAGTCCAATCTGTCAGAGATTCCTGCCGTAGCTCAGACACGGGTAATCAACTAGATGTTGGTATGTGAAGCCAAGTTGCTGTTCCTACTCAAGATGCTCAGGAGGACACATTATCTTAATGCAGGGTTCTTGTCTTGCGAACGTGGCAAGGGCAAAGATGACCCTGCTTGGCTGTCACTCATCCACAGGGAGGGAAATGGCCTGTGGTCCTCTGCAAACTCCCCCAGAGGCTTACCATCCCTCCAGCCAGAGTTGCAGTGTTTAATAACCTTCTCAGCTAGGAACACCAGGGATGAATTTGTTTGATTTCAGCTGCCAAAATATAATTTTACTATGCCTCTGCTTGTCAGATCAAAAAGACTCTTTGCCCAGAATCAGATAGTTTCTTCCTATGCCCCTGCCTAGTATGTCACATTTCATTTTTTATTCCTGATAAAGGTAGTATGTTTGCTTCCATGTCAGTTTTTTCAGCCCCTGAATCATTTTGAAAGTTTCATTCAAACTCCCTTATTTCCATATAGAAACCAAACCAGGAAGAAATATTCTAGGAATAGCTTTATTGTGTGTGAGGCAAGATTGCTTCTTGCCTTGATCAGTTATCTGAGATGACATCCAATCATTCTCTGAAATAACACTTTCTAAAACACTCTTCCAAACTGTAGATATTCTTGATATTACCTTGCATATAACTGAATTGAAATGCGTTTTGTGGAACTTGAAATATTTGACTCTACAGTTTTAGCTCCTATATAACAGAAATTTATTATTTACTACCTTGCCAATTTTTGTGTCATTTGCAAACACACCAGCAATGATTTTATATTGTCAGTCTCAGTCATATAATCAGCTTTAGATCAAGAACTGATACCATGTGAGTAACTGTCTGGCTGATAGATGCTTCTCCATTATCAATTTATTTTCCGAGATCTGTCATTGAGTATGCTTTTTGTTTATGTGATGGGTGTTCTGTTAATTCTGCATATAATGCAGGCAATTTGGTTAAAGTACTATGCTGTAGTAATAAAATTGTAAAAATTAGTTGCCTTCTCTGTAACAACCTGCCGCACCAAAAAAGATAAGATTCTTTCACTGGATTTGTCTTCTATAAAGCCATTCTGGCTGTCCTGAATTACATTTTCAGTTTAATTATTTGTTGATAGAATATGAAGTAACCAATTCCATGGTTTGACCTGCAGTGACAGTCCTCTATTCCTTTGGAATATCTCCAGTTTTCCAAATTTTCTCAAATGAGACTTCAGTGGTTCAGAGAGCCCCTTCAGCACTGAAGATGTTGGGAGAAGAAAATGGGTCTATTGATTTCCAGAACCTTTCAAAACTCAACTAGACAAGGCCCTAAGCAACCTGATTTAACTTTGAAGTTAGCCCTGCCTTGAGCAGGAGATGGGACCAGATGACCTCCAGAGGTCCATTCCAACCTAAATTTTTCTATGAATCTATTTTCCATTTTATATCCCAAATGTAGGAGCTTTCCCCTGGGGGGGGGGAGCGGAAAGGAAATGACCATATACATAAAGATGGTGTCATATTGCATAAAATTACTCAGATAATCTTAAATCTGGAATCTATTAATTTTTGACTGATTAACCTGACATCTTAAGCATTTTCACGTATTTTTCTCACAGGATAATTCTTGACTGTTCTGAGTGACTAATGAGAATGAACATGCTGGTATGGAAGACTTAAGCGGGAAAAGAAAATCAGACAATGCTAACATTAATAAGACCTTTCATTGTTTCATTGGTGGCTTGAGCTGAAAAGGTTTCTCAGAATGTTTTGGTCAAAATTAGTAAGTAATTGAATGTCATGACACTTGACAGTTAGGGATGCAATGGACTTAACACCTCTCCTTTGTCAGAAAGGAAAAGTGGAATAAACTGAGTGAAGCTTGAATTAGCCTCTGAGTTGGAGGAACACATAGGTAGTAGAAACTTAAACCAAATGTGGCAGAAAACACAGCACAGCTTGTTGCAGAACCTCAGTGCTAGAGGAATACAGTTACCCTGGCGCACTGAAGTAGAGACCTGTGGTGATCCTGCCATAGCTCCTTAGCTCCATTTCCCCTTGAGAATTAATTCAGGATTTCAATTTTATATTAAGTGCAATGAATCAGTTTCTCTGCAGCTATATCTGAGAGAAGCACTGCGGCTTTTATTTTTAGGCACATTAAAATCAATTTATTGTGATTAGTGCTTCTCATTTTCTGAACTTCCTGCTTTCTCAGCTAACGACAATTAGTTTGCTAAGAATACTCAAGTGTTAGAGAGCAAAGTGCATAAGCTCTGATGTAGATTCAAATTCTGCTTTCACTTATCTCACTCTACAGCCTTTTTTATCCTGATTTCAAGACTCCGACTCCAGTCAGGCACCTGTTTGACTCAAGCTGGAGGATCTGACACAGCATTAGCCTCTGCACCACAGTTTGTTGAAGAAAAAGCATCGGAGTGGGATTTTGCGTGCTCTGTAGGAACCTTCCACCCACCAATGTCTCCTGCAGCAGAAATGTCCCCTATCCTGCTAAGGCCTTCCCCAAGCAGCTATTTTAGGGAGAGCAATTTCATTTGGTGCTTATTGAAATGCCGATTTACTCTTCCAAGTTAACCCATGTAGGCATATTTAGCATCACTCACTTTAAAGGAACTGTTACTGACAGATTAATTTAATCCTTCCTGTGCCCATTGACACGTACCCCATGAAATGATCTACCAGATCACTAAGTCACTACTGATGGCACTGAATGCACCCTTTAGCGTCCTACAGCTAATGCTGCACTGGTGGACTTGTGGATCCCAGCTCAGTCAATGGGCTGTAAAATGGTACAAAGGTCTGTGATCACGCAGTGAGCTGTCAAAATATGCCTTTTGTGCTTAAAAATGCGTTGAGGGCAGAAGGTTAGTGTCTGAGTTTATCCTAATCACAGAACCCTCCTGACCACTTTGTCCCTTTAGCCAGGGTATTAACTGAGTCATTATGTTGTTTTCAAGGCAAGATCAGCTTGCAAGACGGAACCTTTCCCTGTTTTATACACCCAGAAAGATGTCTGAATGCATATACATTTTAATGTTAGGCATCATCTTTTTTAAGATGATAATTGAATAATCAAATTCATATTTCCTTCTTTAACCTGAGTAGGTTTTTAATGGCCCTTAGGAAAAGGTGGCTGGATTTCTGTCTGTGTTCCCTCCAAACATCTGTGTTAACAGTGGACAGATTGTACTGAGTAACAATAATGTTACCGCTGTTACGAGACATTTCTGTCTCCTTTGCCCTACCAGAGCAAAGACTTTGCTAGATATTGTTCCTATTTTTCCAGCCTCAGCTTGAAAAATGTGTTTCTTCCTATTTATCCTTACTGCCAAAATAAATTCTCAGCTTCAACACTGTAGCCTCTTCCTTATACTTCATGCCCACTCCTCCGAGTACCGCCAAAGCCTCCATTCTCTGCGGCTCTAACCCTGCCTCCTGCCTTTGGCTTTGGCTTCCAGCCCCCACGGAGCTCATTTCTTGTCATCTCGGGTCTTACCGTACTGTGTTAAGCTTTCAGACGTGATTGCTATTTGCAGTATAGCTTGGGTTGAGAGCCAAACCAGCACTTAGGCAGATTTCAGATACCTACATTGCAGACTGTGAACCACAAATCTCTTTTCCTCTCCCATCCTTCCCCTCTACTTGAAAGCTCCTACTCCTGAAGACACCAGATGACCATGCAGCGCCCAGAGGACTCATTACTCTTCTCCAGTTCTGCAATTGCTCTCAACCGTCGCATCTCAGCAGCTCCATGCCTCTATGGACCACCCCTCAATGCAGATATTCTCCTATGTAATTTCTTTGGGAGGCCCCACACTGACAGAACTGGGCCCCTAAGCAAATATTTTGATGAAAGGGAGAGGGGATGTGTCCTCTTAGTATCATTAAGTGGCTCACAAACTTTTCTGCCGCAAACTCACTTCCAGTTGCAGTTTATGACCCAGCTGCTTGCCTCGGAGAGGGGACAGCTAATGTTTTCCAACACCTGAGGTGGCTCACATCAGCACCCACCACTTTCCGAGGTGTGTCCTAACCACAGCCCTAGGTTAAGGAGTCTTCTGCTGGCTCTCTCCTCTGCACTGTGCAATTTGTGCTCTTCACTGGGAAGTGGTAACAGTTTTCACCAGGAAGAGGAGAAAGCATCTTCAACCCTATTTTCTACACCATAACCAGATACTTAGGGAACTCTCGCTGGAGGTCAGAGAGGTGGGTTTGACCCTCCTTATTCGACCTCCACTCTTAGTGAAAAGGGGAGGCGAGAGACTGAATCTTTTGTTCACTGGTCATGGTTTAAGCCATTAAACCAGTATCTAAATATGGGGGCCAATACCTTCCAGACTGCTGAACAGTCCCTATACTCCACATCTGGAATGGGGGCAATCCATATTTCCTTCAGGGGTCAGGTATCACACCACCCAACTTCCTCCTTCCCTGAATCTATGCCTTCACCCTAATTTCAGCATCAACAAATTCTGCTTTGTTTCAACTGGTGTGATTTAGGGAGTGGGAAGGATGAATGGCTTTTATTTCACATTAAACTGGCATTTCGCAAAGGGATATGGCTGGATTCCATTTCCATTATCTAGTTTGGCCATTATCTGACATTTCAAATGGAACTGATTTATTGAAATTATATTACCTCAGCACTCAGCGGTTACTCACTGCCTTCAGTGGGAAATTGTTCAGATAATCCATTGGGGCATCATTTAAAAGGACTGTCTAGAGTACTCCTGCAAGTAAGGCAAGCAGCATTGGATCAGCATGGCTAACGGCATCAAATGGGAGGCAAAGTTTAGTTGAAAAGGGTTGAAAAACTAAGAATCTATTTGAAAGGATTATCAGAAACACACTGCAGTGTTCTTGAAATTAACCCTATTGATTCCCCTCTCTTTTAATCTTTATTATTTTCCCTATATCAGGCAAGTTGGAGGAATAAAAATGTGCTTCAGGTTCAGTTCATTCTTACTACTTCATTTATCTGTATTCTGCAGATTCTCACATAGAGAAGTCAATCTTTTATTTATCTGAAGAATATATGTATTATCCTATAACAGCCTTTTCTACCACTGTAATAGCGAAAGTTCTATCAGCAGTAGCATTGTGAACACATAGACCTCATTTTTAAAAATGTGGTTGCAAAAATATGGTGTGGGTTCAGACTCGATACTCAACTTCTCAGCTAGAGGGCAATTGTTTTTTCTTAACACTATTTTTATGAAGATACTAGGGAAAGGGCAAAATGAAAGCAGGAGGAATTTCAGAAGTAGCGTGGCAAAAGAGGCTCTCCTACAGTAATGCAGAAGATAACTACTGAGCAGAGACATCTATTAACACCTAAAATGGGAACCAGCAGAAATGGTTTAGAACGTCTTCATGCCTGCTCAGTGCAGTATGGTCTTAAGCTAACTGAGAGCATCTAAATGTAACTTTGCAATTAAGAGATCCTTAAAATGACCTTTTAGTCCTGCTCTATTTTCAAACTCTGTAAGAAAAGTGAAATCCATACATTCTAAAAGCTTAACTTGAATGGTCACATCTTGCCCAGGGACTGTCTAAGCTTTGAAAGTCTTATTAAAAGTCATGCTTTTGCATGAGCATTTCTCAAGTTTTTCAGATTAAGATTTAGAGTGTTTGCGGGGTTTTTGTTGTTCATCTATTCATTTTTAGAAGAGACCTAATCTTCTTATAGCCATTATAGAAATTTAAAAATTCTATCAGTGATGTTAATCACAAGCCTATAAAATCTACATGTAGTCTGGGTGAGATTTTTATGAAAAATAGTGTAAAGCCCCCCAGATACTGTCTTTGGTTTATTAATAGCATTAGGTTGATAACACACTGAAATCCTTTATACAACCCCTCATTTGTCTTCTGGAGGCCACTTTGCGTCATACCATGCTAGGTGAGAAATGGTGCCATAGGCTGACAAAAACTATTAGCTCTGGAAAAACTGGTCAATGGTATGCAGGAGCATCATAATGGTTCCTTTTTGGCCTTAAAATCTAAGAAAAGTACAGTAAAAGAGCGCTCCGGGAAAAATTAGCAGAAAACTCTGTATCGGTCTGGAGTGAGAAAAAAGGAGAAGACTAAACCTTTAATTTTACAAAGTTCCAAATTGCTGAACTATGCCAATTACTGCTAATAACACTTCATCAGAAAGTGGGTCTTAAAAAAATGTTTTCTTGTCCCAGAAGAAAAATCATGGGTTTATAAGAAATAATTATATTGAGGTTTGAGATTATTACTATTAAAACTGCATATTTATGAAGCAGAATAGTTACCTTGTTATACGCTACTAAAGTAGACTGTACTGAAATAATGGCACATCTTGGTGCAAGTGAAAAAGCAGCTGCTGGCTTCATCAGTTCCCTCAGCTTCTCATAGGATCTCCCTTGGAGATAACATCTAGGTGTCTCAAGACGTGTGCACCGTAGCTGCTACTACAACAGCACTGAAGAGTAAATATTCTCCAAGCTAGTGTTTAGCTACTAGGGGAGGCACTGAAAATAATTCAGACCTCACAGATACCCAGCTGTGCTGAAGTGGAGGCTGTCAATGCTGAGGACAACCACCTAACTGGTTCTGGATACACCTGTAGGTTGGTGGCAAAGGGCTGTGGGGCTTTAATCTTCAGCACAAAGTGATCTTAACTATCTTCCATGCAGTTACCTGCTGTGAAGGAGCCTCCCTTTAAGTGGGAAGAAGCAGCTCTCTGGTGGGAGATTCTTTGGAGATCAAAGAGAGGAGAAACCCTGCCAGGTAGGACATCTAGGGCAGGTGGGGTGCATTGACCTGGGAAAGAGAGGTATGAGCAGGGGCCTGGGAAACCCTGGCTTAAGAGAATTTGGGGAGCTGGGTGCTCTTGGGCTAGGAGCATGGAATTTGGGATGAAGTTCTGTTTCTAGTATGGTAGAGGAGGGAGCAAGTGATGTTGTGTGATAAAAGGGTTTAAGAAGTCATCATGAGACATGGTACCTCTAATGAGGAATACAATGGTAAGCAAAGGTATAACTACCAAAAATGTTTCTCTTCCTTGCCTCTGGTCCTCATCCTCTTTTTTGGTGTCTGGCATATGGAAGTCCTATTTTCAAAAGCTTAAATGCCCTTGTGACGTCCATTAACTTTCAAAACCTTTTGATGATATTCCTCTCAATTGACTCTTAGACATAACAAGTTCTTACTGACTTAGAGGGAAGATCAGGCTTTGGACTAACTAATGTTAAGAATAAATTTTTAGATCACAAGCATCAGAAGAAGCCTCTGAAGATCAGTGGTGTACTGTTCAACGTGTTCAGAATCAGCCTGGAATAAAGGCATGACTAGTGAGGTGAATGTCTGTGGTGGATACCAAATTATTCAGAGGTTCAAAATTAAAACTGAATACAGAATGCTACTGAAGAAGTTCACAACATTAAATGGCGAAATGTCAGATGAAATTCAATGTCATTTAAATGCAAAGAAATTCACATGGCGAAAAATATCAATAACTATACATGCATAGTGATGGATTCTAAATTAGCTGCTACTGCTCAGAAAATAAAGTGTTGGAGCTGTTGTAGCTAGTTCTCCTGAGACATCAGCCCAGTGCTTATCTGTTATTGCAAAGGCACAACACATATTAGACACTATCAGAGAAGAATGAAACAGAGAATGCAATCATGGCACTGATCATCTTGAATTCTTTACACATTTCTTGTCACGCCATCTCAAGAGGAACATGGCAGAACTAGGGTCATTTACCTGCTAGATGACCTTTACCATTCATTTGTTCTGAACAAAACAAATATCCGAATACTTGGGAGGCTACTGCTTCCCTTGTGCAGGAAGAAATTAGCCCCTCTGTCACTGCCTCAGCTGGAGGAGAGGAAGCATCCCACCTTGCCTCTTAGTGGAACAACTAAGGCTTGTTCACGTTAAGGCGAACTCACAGCCTGAAGTAGATAAAGCTTGAGGCAGAAAGTCCACCCAGAGTTTGGGAAGTTCTGTTAACAGCAAGAACAGATTTCCTTAGTGATTTAGTGTGGTACCAGGGATACCAGTGTACAACTTCTAGTTGGTTAGTTCTACACTGAAGCAGTACAAGTTGTACTGGTAGCTGTGCTGGTTAGGGCAAGGGACAACAACCTTGAAGTCAATTTTTCTCAACGTATCTTTTGCTCTGGCCAAAGGTGGTATCTGTTACACTCCCTTTGCCACCCTTGGGGACATCATAGGTTTAGCAATAATAGTTTAACAATCTTGTTTTCATTAATCTCTTTTTCTCGAGCCGGCAGATAACTTGAAGCTGGCCACTGTGATGACAGCACCTGAATTCCTTTTAAATGCTTTCAGGACAATGCAGCCCTGAGATCTTGGTGGCCACAGTCCTCTCAGGGAAGAGGGATCTCTTCTTCTTACACCACCAATGACATCTCCCCAGACTCAGCACGTTCCTCCCTCCTCTGAATGTGAGACGGGCACTGCTGCTCCATAAATCTATAAATCTCATGAAAGCCAAGCAGCAGGACAATTTCTGTTGGGTCCAGGGATTGCCCTAAAGGAAATAATTAGCATAAGAACATCTGTAATGGAAGCAATCCACATGAAAGGGACAGTATATTTTTCAATTTTTTCTGCTTCCTTAATTTTAGTTTTAGTAGTCACCTAACAAATGGGATACTCGACTCAAGTAAATTCCTGCCTATACAGAAAAGCATCAGTAAAAGTCGCAAAATATTTTTTTAAGAATTGCAAAAAGTAAAAACAGAAAGTGTGAAGTATTTTTAAGATTCAACATTTCAAAGTCAGCATGAACTGTGCAGGGAGAACAGGACTGTCTAAAATATAGACAGGCACGTTCATAGCTGGGTAACCCAAAGCCAGAAGCCAATATGAAAGACTATGTGGTTTGCAGGTGAAATACCTGCAAAGGTATTTCCGGTAAATGAAAAATTCTGAATTATTCTTTCTTCTGGCCAACCTCAGGAAAACGAGGATAGGCTACAAATAACCCCCGTAATAAATATGGTTCTTACAGGTCATTGACCACACTAAATCATTCCTTTGGAGATAAGGTTGAAGAGTAAACATATGGTATCAGGTTAGAATATGGTTCTAGAAAGACTGGGAAGTTGGTCATCAATGGCAAGCTTATGTCCCTGCTTGTACATGCAGTTGAAGTGGTAACAACTCTTATAATTTTATCTTAGGTATCCTGATATCTGATAGGTTTCTTAAACCTATGGAAGTCATAGAATTATGAAAAAAAAACCCCAACATTCATTAAAAACCAGAAATGTTTAAGACTTATGCCTTAAGAGAAATGCCAGAAAGTATGACCAAGTTACCTTCTAAAAATAGCGGAAAGAGAACAGACTGCCACAGCCTCCTCTTTGGTAAAAGTCTCCTAGTTAAGTTGATCATACTATTTTTTTAGTGTATGTCTTGACTTTTGAAACTTTGGGGCTGGCAAAAGTCCAAAAGGATAACTTTTTAAATAAAGTTCAAGCTTTCCTGATTGACTGAGTAGCAGAATTTGACTTTTGAAACTTTGGGGCTGGCAAAAGTGCAAAAGGATAACTTTTTAAATAAAGATCAAGCTTTCCTGATTGACTGAGTAGCAGAAACTTCCACCAGACCAGAATCAACTTGTATAAAACTGATTCCTTATCTTGTACTGGATGCATGAATTGCATGCCAGAAAATGTATTGCACATATCACAACAATGTTTAGGGAAAAGCTTCTAACTGCACACCAAATCTCCTAGTGGCAGTTAGGCCAAAAGTAATCTAAGTATCACCAGATCATGGCTGAATTAGCAGAAATCGCTCCATAATACTAGAATGCAAAACCTACTGTTTGCAGTATTTAAAATAAGTTGAATGAACACAATTCACCCTTGGTCAAAATTCTTGGAAGCTCATGTAATTACAATTAATTACAATAGAGGTGATTTGGTCCACCAGGAACACTAGATGACATAAAATGAAATTACTACACCCAGGCTGCATTATATGCAGCGTATGCCTTCCATCTGATATGAGTAAAAGAAAATTGGCCTCCAAAGCGCCAACTTGAAACGTGAACAAGGCATGGAAATTTCACTGTAGAAAGCTCCTGCACTGGCCAGTGCCATATGAATAATATCCCAAGAAGTTCTGCAACCAGATTTAACTCTAACTCCTCTCTTGGGTCGAGGTTTCTACCTCTTCTCTTGTATCTTGTGACCAGATATATTACAGATACTCTCTGGCTGATACACAAGCTCCCTTTTACAACTTTTGGTGTTGGGACTTCTGAATACCAAAACCAGGCACTGCTTGAATAGAATATATTCAGGGTGCGGAAACTAATGCTTGCCAAATGTTGACTAGGCTTTTCAAAAACATTTTTAGGCCAAACACTAACCACAATTATTTATGCAATAATAACATGAAAAAAAGCATGTACTTATAATACCTTGCAAAATGAAGTCATGGATTGAATTTGGGTCCCAAAGCCACAGGTTTTTCCACCTGTGTTGTACTTCAGATTCAGTCGGAATTTTGTATTGTGTGTGTATTTTAGGAGGTGGAAATTAGAAGTCTAAATGCTGCTTTTGATGAAAGTTCGTTATGAACCTTAGATGGGCACTCTGAATTTTCTATAGACCTAGGCAATAAGATTCTAGTGTGCAAATGCAAATTATACTTTCTTTCCGTATTTATTTATCTGTCTCATTTGAAACTATAAAAATATGAAAAAGGTAGCTGGAAGCTAGTTTGTTCCTATAAGTCAGTCCTGATCAAGGAGACAGGATTTAAGTTACTATATGGCCCTAAATTCACTACCTAGTACTCATTTTAAGAAGACACTTTGGGGAAATAGTTTGTTCCTATAAGTCAGTCCTGATCAAGCAGACAGGATTTTAAATTCACTACCCTGTACTCATTTTAAGAAGACACTTTGGGGAAGTATTTCCTGTATTTGTTTTTTCTTCTGTCCTTGGTTTTTGGTGTCTTAGTTTGGTTTTCTACTTTCTTTTTATTGGCTGCAAGGTAGACTATGTATTGTTCAATATGCATGTAACGGAATGGAACAAAGACACCAGAAATTACAGTGAACATTACATTTGCTTGCAATGCAAGAAACACAACACCTAAAACAAAAAAGTAAAAGTTTGTGAGCCAGGATTTGCTTTGCATGTTACTGATTAAGAACGACTCAGTGGGATTTGCCCGCCTGTCGTATAAAAAAGAAGGAAAATAAACCAAAATAAAATCTCTGGGGCACAATAGCTGAAACACACTGTGGAATAAAAAGGGATTGCAGGTTGTGAGCCCTTTGTAATTTTTAAATTTGCTGGTATCTAATTACTTGCTGCAATCAGTCTTCCATCACATGAGCTAAGGGGATTACACGTATCGGTGTAAATGTTCTACCTATAAGGTCGTAAAGACGGAGCTGTTTTCCTCTGGAGGGTTTGATGGGGGCTGAGCAGTTCTTAGGATGCCTCACCCTGCGCGACGTGCTAATAGGAAACTGAAGGGTGTTAGCATCTCCCCAAAGCAAAAAAGAAAAATTCAGTCATTCTTGGCAATGTTCCAAGATGGTCTCCTTTCAAATTAATCTGCTCCATTCTTCAGTCTCGTTAGGAATTAGGGACTTGCTGATTCCTGTCGACATTAATATCATGAAAGGAGAAACAGCCTCTCCACGAAAAGCAGAAGAAATTACTGCAACAGAAATATTTAAGGCCAAACTCTGCGCTTAGCTACTCTTTGGTAAGGTTATTACAGATCAGTGCTGATAAATGTTATGTGGAAAATGGCTCATTTTGGTTAAATAAAAAACGCTGGCCTAATTTTCAGTGCTGTGGAATGATTTTCAGCTGCAGGCGCTTAATATTTCTGCAGAGGAACGTCCCAGTTCTCCATAGTATCCTTTCATTTGGAGTTGTATTTTTTTTTTCCCTTACATTATATCATACCATACACATATTCTTCCAGATTCTCTTTTCATTTGAAGTTTGTTATATGGAAAAAATAAAGCTGCTTAATAACATTTTTATTATGTTAGTGCAATTTGCATGGTGAATTTGGGACTGAAAGACAAACCTGATTTGTCGCTCTAGCAATCAGGTGTAAAGGCAGTACGTGGCTGTGCCTTTGATCCCAGATCATCGGCGGGCTCAAAGCGGCATGGCTGATCTTTCCTACAGACAGACGGTTTTGGTTTGAGGACTTGGAGTCCGGCATTAAACGTGCCACCACACATGCAGTGAAATTACAACACTGACAGTGCCTGGCTGTAGAAAAAGAGGAAAGGTAATAGTTGTAAAGGATGAAGTGTGGGGTTTTGGTGGTTGGTTGGTTTGTTTGTTTGTTTTAAGTGAGGGAACATTTTAAAACTCTAGTTTTTGAACAGTGTTTTGAAGCGATGATTTAATAAGGCTTTAGTAATATGAATGTCACACTGAAAAGAAAAGCAACCACTAGAGATAGAAGCAAACTGTAGTTAAGATGGATTTTCTGTGGACTGAAGTAGGGTTTTCTCTTTACATATGGAGGTGGTGTCTCAAGCTGTTATGAGATTTGCAGTATTACACGTTTCAAATTTACAATTATTTAACATCATTCATTAAACCATAGAATCATAATTCCTAGGCTTGAAAAGGACTGGAAGAGACCATATAGTCTATCCCCCTCTCCTCATGGATATCTGTCAAGCCATCTCCAACCATGCAGGCTTCCCAAACCCCCACATAATCAGTGCTTCACTATGTGATGATTAGAAAAAAAATTCTTAACGGTAAACTTGTTTTTTTCTTGCTGCAACTTCAGCACGTTCTTGCTTGCCACTGTGAGCATAGAGAACAGATTCTTCACTTCTTTGCAACAGTTTTTTGTATCTTCTCATTGCAAACAGTCCATCTTTTTTCACAGGGCAGAGGTTTCCAGACGTTTCGCCCTTCTCACTGCTTTTCTCTGGCCCACCTTCAGGCACATCTCCAGGTGCAGCAGTCAAGCTTTCAACGCAGTATTCCAGATGGGGCTGGATCTTTTGGAGGCTAACCTCCTGTTCAGACAGGAGCTTGCTTCTCCTGCAATGGCAAGACGCCATTGTC